>NC_068449.1:13868657-13916157 GCF_023373465.1 Oncorhynchus keta | reverse complement strand
AGAAGTTTCAAAAGGAACCACACACACACTCATGAACGCACCCCCCAAACACACACCTTTCTCTACCTTTCTACTAATGGTTGATTAAAAAAATGAACCCACACACACTACTCTTCCCCCCAGAATATAGACGGGGGTCTTAGTAAGATGTCACATTAGTGACATGGTGAGTTTCTAGCGTAGACAGAGAAATGTCAAGGCCCACGACATAGAGCTGTTGTCAGCTTCCACTGCTAATGAGCTGTAACCAGATACACTCACTCACTCACACACACACACACACAAACACACCTACAGTGCCTTGAAAAAGTATTCATCCCCCTTGGCGTTTTTCCTATTCTGTTGCATTACAACCTCTAATTTAAATATATTTTTGGATTTCATGTAAAGGACATAGACAAAATTGGTGAAGTGAGATGAAAAAAATAACTAAAAAAATGATACATAATAAAAAATGGAAAAGTGATGTGTACATATGTATTCACCCCCTTTGCTATGAAGCCCCTAAATAAGATATGGTGCAACCAATTAACTTCAGAAGTCACAACATTTGTTAAATAAAGTTCACCTGTGTGCAATCTAAGTGTCACATGATCTGTCACATGATCTCAGTATATATACACCTGTTCTGAAAGGCCCCAGAGTCTGCAACACCACTAATCAAGGGGGACCACAAAGCAAGCGGCACCATGATGGCCAAGGAGCTCTCCAAACAGGTCAGGGATGAAGTTGTGGAGAAGAAGTACAAATTAGGGTTGGGTTATAAAAAAATATCTGAAACTTTGAACATCCCACGGAGCACCATTAAATTCATTATTAAAGAATGGAAAGGATAGGGCACCACAACAAACCTGCCAAGAGAGGACTGCCCACCAAAACTCACGGGCCAGGCAAGGAGGGCATTAATCAGAGAGGTAACCAAAGAGACCAAAGATAAACCTGAAGGAGCTGCAAAGCTCCACAGCGGAGATTGTCCATAGGACCACCTTAAGCCGTACACTCCACTGAGCTGGGCTTTACGGAAGAGTGGCCAGAAAAAAACATTGCTGTTTGCCAAAAGGCCTGTGGGAGACTCCCCAAACATATGGAAGAAGGTACTCTGGTCAGATGAGACTAAAATTGAGCTTTTTGGCCATCTAGGAAAATGCTATGTCTGGCGCAAACCCAACACCTCTCATCACCCCGAGAATACCATCCCCACAGTGAAGCATGGTGGTGGCAGCATCATGCTGTGGGATGTTTTTCATCAGCAGGGACTGGGAAACTGGTCAGAATTGAAGGAATGATGGATAGCGCTAAATACAGGGAAATTCTTGAGGGAAACCTGTTTCAGTCTTCCAGAGATTTGACTGGGACGGAGGTTGACCTTCCAGCAGGACAATGACCCTAAGCATACTGCTAAAGAAACACCCGGGTGGTTTAATGGAAACATTTAAATGTCTTGGAATAGCCTAGTCAAAGCCCAGACCTCAATCCAATTGATAATCTGTGGTATGACCAGCGGAACCCATCCAACTTGAAGGAGCTGGAGCAGTTTTGTCTTGAAGAATGTGCAAAAATCCCAGTGGCTAGATGTGCCAAGCTTATAGAGACAAACCCCAAGAGACTTGCAGCTGTAATTGCTGCAAAAGGTGGCTCAACAAAGTATTGACTTTGGGAGGGTGAACAGTTATACACGTTTTTCTGTTTTTCTGTCTTATTTCTTGTTTGTTTCACAATAAAACATATTTTGCATCTTCAAAGTGGTAGGCATGTTGTGTAAATCAAATGATACAACCCCCCCAAAAATCTATATAAATTCCAGGTTGTAAGACAACAAAATAGGAAAAATGCCAAAGGGGGTGAATACTTTCGCAAGCTACTGTATAATGAAAAACATGCACGTTGCAGGCTGACATGTATGGTTTGATGGTTTTCACATACTGTATGGTCAGCTACAGGACTGTAACACATTTATAGGTGTCCTAACTGAGAGAGAGAGCTATATATATTTATATATATATATATATATATATATATATATATATATATATATATATATATATATATATATATATATATATAGAGAGAGAGAGAGAGAGAGGAGTGGGATTGAAGGAGAGAGGGAGGGCTAAGGGGAATTGGAGGAGGAGAGAAACGGAGGAGAGGAGTGAAACCCATAGGAGGAGGGACAGAGAGGAGATTCATTTCATCATGTCATAAATCTGCGCCTGATTACAAGACACTTAGGGTTTTAATTAAGGAAGCAGACAGATAGGCCTATTGTCTGACTTGAGTGTTCACTTCCTTTTAAATGATCCTCTTCTCTTGGGCCTTTACTAGAAACCCACAGATGACCATGAAGACATTACAAGACTTGTTGAGGATTTCATAGCGGTGGTAGAATCCCTTCTGGCATCTAGCAAATTTATAGGGAAGTAGAGGGACAGAGAGAGGGAGGGAAGAAGGAGGGGTAGAGGGAGAGGGAAGGAGAGATAAAGGGGGGAAATGTAGAAGGAGAGGGATGGAGAGAGGGAGGGAAGAAGGAGGGGTAGAGGGAGAGGGAAGGAGAGATAAAGGGGGGAAATGTAGAGGGAGAGGGATTGAGAGAGGGAGGGGGACTCTTACTCTCACAGTCCATTAATACAAAGGTGGAGTGGAAGAGGGAAGAAGAATAGCGATAGATGACTAGGAGAGGAGAGATAGATGACTAGGAGACGAGGAGATGAGGGGAGATAGATTTTTTTATTTTTTATTTCCTCTTTATTTAACCAGGTAGGCTAGTTGAGAACACGTTCTCATTTACAACTGTGACCTGGCCAAGATAAAGCAAAGCAGTTCAACACATACAACAACACAGAGTTACACATGATATAAACAAACATACAGTCAATAATACAGTAGAAAAAAGTCTATATATATTGTGTGCAAATGAGGTAAGATAAGGGAGGTAAGGCAATAAATAGGCCATGGTGAGGAAGTAATTACAATATAGCAATTAAACACTGGAATGGAAGATGTGCAGAAGATGAATGTGCAAGTAGAGATACTGGGGTGCAAAGGAGCAAGATAAATAAATAAATACAGTATGCGGATGAGGTAAATAAATACAGTATGGGGATGAGGTAGTTGGATGGGCTATTTACAGATGGGATCTGCATCTGTGAGATGCTCTAACAGCTGGTGCTTAAAGCTAGTGAGGGAGATACGTGTCTCCAGCTTCAGTGATTTTTGAAGTTCGTTCCAGTCATTGGCAGGAGAGAACTGGAAGGAAAGGTGGCCAAAGTAGGAATTGGCTTTGGGGGATGACCAGTGAGATATACCTGCTCCTGCTGGAGCATGTGCTACGGGTGGTTGCTGCTATGGTGACCAGTGAGCTGAGATAAGGTGGGGCTTTACCTAGCAGAGACTTGTAGATGACCTGGAGCCAGTGGGTTTGGCGACGAGTATGAAGTGAGGGCCAGCCCAAGAGATTGTACAGGTCGCAGTGGTGGGTAGTGTATGGGGCTTTGGTGACAAAACCGATGGCACTGTGATAAACAGCATCCAATTTGTTGAGTAGAGTGTTGGAGGCTATTTTTTAAATGACATCGCCGAAGTTGAGGATCGGTAGGATAGTCTTTTTTACGAGGATATGTTTGGCAGCATGAGTGAAGGATGCTTTTTTGCGAAATAGGAAGCCGATTCTAGATATTATTTTGGATTGGAGATGTTTAATGTGAGTCTGGAAGGAGAGTTTACAGTCTAACCAGACACCTTGGTATCTGTAGTTGTCCACATATTCTAAGTCAGAACCTTCCAGAGTAGTGATGCTGGACGGGCGGGCAGGTGCGGGCAGCAATCGGCTGAAGAGCATGCATTTAGTTTTACTTGCATTTAATAGCAGTTGGAAGCCACAGAAGGAGAGTTGTACGGCATTGAAGCTCATCTGGAGGTTAGTTAACACAGTGTTCAAAGAAGGTCCTGAAGTATACAGAAGTATACAGATGACTTGGAGAGACGAGAAGATGTGGAGAGAAGGGGTGAGATGGATATATTCAATCCCAGTCTTCTGTCCCCACATGCTTCAAGATGGCCACCATTGTTCCTGTGCCCAAGAAACTAAATGACTATCACCCCGTAGCACTCACTTCTGTCATCATGAAGTGCTTTGAAAGGCTAGGGATCATATCACCGCTACCTTACCTGACACCCTAGACCCACTTCAATTTGCTTACCACCCCTATAGATCCACAGACGATGCAATTGCTATCGCACTGCACACTGCCCTATCCCATCTGGACAAGAGGAATCCCTATGTAAGAATGCTGTTCATTGACTATAGCTCAGCATTCAACACCATAGTACCCTCCAAGATCATCTTTAAGCTGGAGGCCCTGGGTCTGAACCCCGCCCTGTGCAACTGGGTCCTGGACTTCCTGGTGGGTTGCCCCCAGGTGGTGAAGGTAGGAAAAAACACCTCCACTTCGCTGATACTCAACACTGGGACCACAAGGAACAGGGCCTGTTCACCCTGCTATCATCCAGAAGGTGAGGTCAGTACAAGTGCATCAACGCTGGGACCGAGAGACTGAAAAACAGCTTCTATCTCTAGGTCATCCGACTGTTAAATTCTGTTAAATAGCTATCACTAGCACATTAGAGGCTGCTGCCCTATATAGTGCATATAGACTTGGAATCACTGGCCACTTTAATAATGGAACACTGGTCAGTTTAATAATGTTTACATTTTTTGCATTGTTCGTATTGTCATGATACTGTAATTTGTACTTTGATACCGATAGTTTCGTACCACGATACTCACGATACCCGATAACATCATGATACTCGACAACATCACGATACTCGACAACATCACGATACCCGATAACATCATGATACTCGAAAACATCACAATACTCGATACCATCATGATACTCGATAACATCACGATACTCGACAACATCACGATACTCAATAACATCACGATACTCGATAACATCACGATACTCGACAACATCACGATACTCAATAACATCACGATACTCGATAACATAACATCACGATACTCGACAACATCACAATACTCGACAACATCGCGATATTCGATAACATCATGATACTCGATAACATCGCGATACTCGACAACATCACGATACTCAATAACATCACGATAACATCATGATACCCGATAACATCATGATACTCGACAACATCACGATACTCGATACCATCATGATACTCAATAACATCACGATACTCGATACCATCACGATACTCGATAACATCACGATACTCGACAACATCACGATACTCGATAACATCACGATAACATCACGATACTCGATACCATCATGATACTCGATAACATCACAATACTCGATAACATCACGATACTCGATACCATCATGATACTCGATAACATCACGATACTCGATAACATCATGATACTCGATAACATCACGATGCTCGATACCATCACGATACTCGATACCATCACGATACTCGATACCATCACGATACTCGATACCATCATGATACTCGATAACATCATGATACTCGATAACACCACGATGCTCGATACCATCACGATACTCGATACCATCAGGAGAATCGATACCATCACGATACTCGATACCATGACGATACTCGATACCATCACGATACTCGATAACATCATGATACTCGATAACATCACGATGCTCGATAACATCATGATACTCGATAACATCATGATACCCGATAACATCATGATACTCGATAACATCATGATACTCGATACCATCATGATACTCGATAACATCATGATACTCGATAACATCACGATGCTCGATACCATCACGATACTCGATAACATCACGATACTCGATACCATCACGATACTCGATACCATCACGATACTCGATACCATCACGATACTCGATACCATCACGATACTCGATACCATCACGATACTCGATACCATCACGATACTCGATACCATCACGATACTCGATACCATCACGATACTCGATACCATCACGATACTCGATACCATCACGATACCACAAAAACAACAAAAAGGAGGCATATTAGCCAAAGTCACAGAATGGCACTGTTTCCAGACAGATTAACTCAGCTACTGCTCTGTTCAATCGTTGGCCATCTTTTGAGTTCAATGGCATTACATTTGAAAAATGTTATGTACATTTATTGGATAGCCATGTATGCATGAATTAATCAATTATACAATCATACAATTAATTTGACTTTTTTTTTACCAATCTAAGTACAAAACAACATAACGGTAATCATTTAGTTGAATGGTAAATCTCAATTGATAAACTGGGCAAATCAAGATGTACTGCACACGGTCCTTCTGTAGCTCAGTTGGTAGAGCATGGCGCTTGTAACGCCAGGGTAGTGGGTTCGATTCCCGGGACCACCCATACGTACGCTTTGGATAAAAGCGTCTGCTAAATGGCATTTATTATTATATTATGTAGCCGAGTTCTATTCACAATACAGGTGAATGGAAATGATTCAATAGGAGTGTCTGCATGCACTGAGTTATTGAGCTTGTTTTAGCACATTTCATGGGGCTACAGATGACAAACAATTCCTTCCATTTCGGATTTATTCTATTGGAAACGGCTAGGAAAACATTATTTTATTGTACTGATCAACAGCATTTGCATAAAAGCAATCTCTTACTTTATTAAAAGAGTGAACCATCTCTTTAAGAAAGTAATGACATCATTAAAGAGGTATTCACATGAACATTGTAGTCATTTAGTCTCTTATCCAGAGCAACTGGATTCATCTGAGATAGCTAGGTGGGACAACCATATATCACAGTCATAGGAAGTCATTTTTTCCTCAATAACTTAGTCAGTAGAGTCAGAGCTAGAGGAGCAAAAGCTGATCAATTTGATTTTGACTTTGACTTTGGAATCTAGTGGAAACCAGATGAGAGGCGAGGGAGGTGAAGAAGTCAATGCGTTTTTGGTGGTGAGAGAGACAAAGTGAATTAATAATGTGAGGGAAAAAAGTATTTGATACCCTGCTGATTTTGTGCGTTTTCCCACTGACAAAGAAATGATCAGTCTATAATTTGAATGGTTTATTTGAACAGTGAGAGACAGAACAACAACAACACAATCCAGAAAAACACATGTCAAAAAATGTTATAAATTGCTAAGTATTTGACCCCTCTGCAAAACATGACCTAGTACTTGGTGGCACAACCCTTTGTTGGCAATCACAGAGGTCAGACGTTTCTTGTAGTTGGCCACCAGGTTTGCACACATCTCAGGAGGGATTTTGTCCCACTCCTCTTTGCAGATCTTCTCCAAGTCATTAAGGTTTCGAGGCTGACGTTTGGCAACTCAAACCTTCAGCTCCCTCCACAGATTTTCTATGGGATAAAGGTCTGGAGACTGGCTAGGCCACTCCAGCACCTTAATGTGCTTCTTCTTGAGCCACTCCTTTGTTGCCTTGGCCGTGTGTTTTGGGTCGTTGTCATGCTGGAATACCCATCCACGACCCATTTTCAATGCCCTGGCTGAAGGAAGGAGGTTCTCACCCAAGATTTGACGGCACATGGTCCATCGTCCCTTTGATGAGGTGAAGTTGTCCTTTCCCCTTAGCAGAAAAACACCCCCAAAGCATAATGTTTCCACCTCTATGTTTGACGGTGGGGATGGTGTTCTTGGGGTCATAGGCAGCATTCCAGCATTCCTCCTCGTCCAAACATGGCGAGTTGAGTTGATGCCAAAGAGCTCCATTTTGGTCTCATCTGACCACAACACTTTCACCCAGTTGTCCTCTGAATCATTCAGATGTTCATTGGCAAACTTCAGACGGGCATGTATATGTGCTTTCTTGAGCAGGGGGACCTTGCGGGCACTGCAGGATTTCAGTCCTTCACAGCGTAGTGTGTTACCAATTGTTTTCTTGGTGACTATGGTCCCAGCTGCCTTGAGATCATTGAAAAGATCCTCCCGTGTAGTTCTTGGCGGATTCCTCACCGTTCTCATGATCATTGCAACTCCACAAGGTGGGATCTTGCATGGAGCCCCAGGCCGAGGGAGATTGACAGTTCTTTTGTGTTTCTTCCATTTGCGAATAATCGCACCAACTGTTGTCACCTTCTCACCAAGCTGCTTGGCGATGGTCTTGTAGCCCATTCCAGCCATGGAGAGCTCTTTGGTCTTGGCCATGGTGGAGAGTTTGGAATCTGATTGATTGATTGCTTCTGTGGACAGGTGTCTTTTATACAGGTAACAAACTGAGATTAGGAGCACTCCCTTTAATATTGTGCTGTATAAAAGACACCTGGGAGCCAGAAATCTTTCTGATTGAGAGGGGGTCAAATACTTATTTCCCTCATTAAAATGCAAATCAATTTATAACATTTTTGACATGCGTTTTTCTGGATTTTTTTGTTGTTATTCTGTCTCTCACTGTTCAAATAAACCTATCATTAAAATTATAGACTGATCATTTCTTTGTCAGTGGGCAAACGCACAAAATCAGCAGGGGATCAAATACTTTTTCCCCTCACTGTAGATATCAGCATATTTTGCAATCTGGTTTCAGCTGTAAGCGAACAAGGGAAGTTAGCTGGCAATTAAACCTGGCAGCTACCGGCTATGTCTAGCATTGTAAAAGTGTTCTAGCCTGTAAGGACAGCTCTAGCAATGACTAAGTAGAGCAGGAACTCTGCTCTTCACACAATCAAGGAGCTATGCTGATACAGACTTGGTCCTTTCAATCATGTGAGACACATTTGACAGAAGTACCGAATGTAACAGAAATTCTAGTAGGATGTATGGGTATACTGTGCAACACTAGTGTGTGTGTGTGTTTGTGAACGTAGGGCCCAGAATATCGGAGCATCGCTTTGAACGTGCAGGGAAAGATTTCCGCTGGCGTTTGGATTGCCCTCAGACAGGGATTTGCATTCTGGGAAAATGTGCTGACCAGCGGAGAGACAACAGACGTGAGAGACTTAGCAAACACGCTAAGCTGAAGAGAGAGAATGAATTAGTGTGTGTGTGTGTGTGTGTGTGTGTGTGTGTGTGTGTGTGTGTGTGTGTGTGTGTGTGTGTGTGTGTGTGTGTGTGTGTGTGTGTGTGTGTGTGTGTGTGTGTGTGTGTGTGTGTGTGTGTGTGTGTGTGTGTGTGTGTGTGTGTGTGTGTGTGTGGGATGTACATGTATGTGCGAATACAGATGACACACTGAATTGACTGCTCCTACCCTTGATTCGATCAGATAAGAATCACTTCAGAAACAAGACCAACAAGTGTTTTCCATCTCTGGCATACCGTATAATGTACTGTAGGTACATCCGTGCCACACCAACATACTGGATTGAACTATTCCCTTCTCTGTCAATAGAAGCCTCTTAGAGGAAGAGGAGGAAGTTGGAAAGAGAGACAGTTAGATGAAAAGAGAGAGTGTGTGTGTGTGTGTGTGTGTGTGTGTGTGTGTGTGTGTGTGTGTGTGTGTGTGTGTGTGTGTGTGTGTGTGTGTGTGTGTGTGTGTGTGTGTGTGTGTGTGTGTGTGTGTGTGTGTGACAGCAGAAGAGCTGACAGAACAGGTACAGAGAGGGGTCGTGTCATCAAGCGGTCAAGAGACTCTGAACTCCAAGTGGGCTAGCACACAGGGGGCTGGGATGGAGTGATGAAGGAGGGATGGGTGGAGAGGTGCATGAACATCAGCAGATATATTATCATGTATGAAATTAACACTATACTGTTAAACTATAGTATATAGTTACTGTTAAACTATAGTATGTATTTACTGTTAAACTATAGTATATAGTTACTGTTAAACTATAGTATGTATTTACTGTTAAACTATAGTAAATATTTACGGTTATACTACAGTATACATTTACTGTTAAAATATAGTATATATTTACTGTTAAACTATAGTGAATATTTACTGTTACACTACACTCACTATATACTTACTGTTAAAGTATAGTGTATATATTCTGTTACACTAGAGTGTATATTTACTGTTACACTACACTATATACTTACTGTTAAAATATAGTGTATATTTACTGTTACACTATAGTATATATATACTGTTACACTAGAGTGTATATTTACTGTTAAAATATAGTGTATATTTACTGTTAAACTAGAGTATATATTTACTGTTACAGTATAGTGTATATTTACTCTTACAGTAGAGTGTATATGTACTGTTACAGTAGAGTGTATATATTCTGTTACAGTAGAGTGTATATTTACTGTTACAGTATAGTGTATATTTACTGTTAAAATATAGTGTATATTTACTGTTACACTACAGTATATATTTACTGTTACACTACAGTATATGTTTACTGTTACACTAGAGTGTATATTTACTGTTGCACTATAGTATATATTTACTGTTACACTATAGTATATATTTACTGTTACACTAGAGTGTATATTTACTGTTACAGTAGAGTGTATATATTCTGTTACAATAGAGTGTATATTTACTGTTACAGTATAGTGTATATTTCTTACATGATAAGAATTTGATTAAAAAAATATTTCACCTGTTGTAATAGCCAGGTATATTATCTGATTAATGTGGTATTTAGTTTCCTGACACAAGAACAAGCCATTGTATCAGAAAATATCATTGAGTATCACAAATTGCCGTCTGTAAGGCCTCCGGAATGAAGCAGTGCTTGAAGCGTCATCACAGACCTGGGTCCGATCCCAGGCTGTGTCACAACCGGCCTTGACCGAGAGTCCCATAGGGCGGCTCACAATTGGCCGAGCGTCGTCTGGGTAAGGGGAGGTTTTGGCTGGGAGGCTTTACTTGGCTCATCACGATTTAGCGACTCCTTGTGGCAGGCTGGGAGCCTGCAGGCTGACCTCAGTTGTCAGTTGAACGGTTTATCCTCCAACACATTGATGCAGCATTGATTGTGGGTCATGTTTCGGAGGACGCATTACTCGACCTTCGCCTCCCGAGCCCGTTGGGGAGTTGCAGCGACGAGACAAGATCGAATTAAATACAAAAAAATAAATAATTTGCTGTCTGTCTAGATTTTGCAGTAAAAAAAATGTCATAGTTGCTGCTTTTTTCGTTTATTGAGCAGCATACATACAATATTTGATCAAATATTATATCAGTATTTAAGAGTTGATTTACTAATGACCTACCCCTGTTATTCCTTTCTCGCTTATTGCTGCTCTCTTCCTCCCTTTCTCATGTGTATGCACACAAACGCACACACACACACGCACACACACACACACACACACACACACACACACACACACACACACACACACACACACACACACACACACACACACACACACACACACACACACACACACACACACACACACACACACACACACACACACACACACACACACACACACACACGCCACAGTGTGCGCTCACTTCATAAAGACCCTTCTAACTACCTCATTTATTTCCCACCAAATTAACTCACTCTCACTCCTGATTAATGATTTAATCTAAATGAATCAAATTAAAAATTATATTTCCAAAGCCCACAAAAAGAGGAAAAAGATGAGGGAGAAAGAGACCATTCCCTCTTAACAAATGAGCCTTCAAATAATAAAGGATGACCAGGAGAAGAGGAGAGGGGGAGGAGAGGAGGAGGAGAGGAGAAGGGGGCAGTAATGAAATGGGAATGGCCAGGTAAAGAGAGAGGGGGAGGAAGACAGAGAGAGAAGAGAGGTAGGGAGAGAGAGAAAAAAGGAGGAGAAAAATAGAGATTGAGGAAGCTGGATGAGAGTGGGATATGTGATTGGGCAGGTAGAGAGAGAGAGAGGGGAGGCGCAGAAGAGAGAGAAATTGAGAAACAGCAAAAATAAGTAGAAAAGAATAAGGGTTAGGGAAGGATGGGGTAAGTAGAGAGAGGATAGAGAGAGGAGGAGTGAGACAAAAGAAAGAGAGAGAACAAGAGAGATAAAGGAGAAGAGAAAGCTGGGTTGAATTCCTCTGAGGGTTCCTGTAATTATAGTGTCACTTTCACAAACTACACCTCCTCTCTCATCCCTGCATCCCTATTGCATTGTTCCCTTCCTTGCTTCATTTTTCATCCCCCTCTCCCTCCTCTCCTCCATCTTCCACTCTTCCCTGACAGGACATTACATTATATTATAGCCAGGTCAGCCTAGTTACCAAGGCTTTAGTTTAGCAGGCTAACACAGTCATGTGGATCAGTTAGCACATTGAAAGTCTCAGTAAGTCACTGAGTGAACTATAAAAAAGTCACCCATGTGAGTGAGAGGAGGAGGAGGAGGAGGAGGAGGAGGAGGAGGAGGAGGAGGAGGAGGAGGAGGAGGAGGAAGGACAGGGTAGGTGGATGTTGACTGATGTTGTTGTGTTGTGATATAATGTTTAAAATGTACACACACACACACACACACACACACACACACACACACACACACACACACACACACACACACACACACACACACACACACACACACACACACACACACACACACACGTACACACTCCTAGAAAAAAACTTCTATCTAGAGCCTAAAAGGGTTATTCAGCTGTCCCCATAGGAGAACATTTTGAAGAACCATCTTTGGTTCCAGGTAGAACCCTTTATACAGACGCTTCTACATGGAACCCACAATAGTTCTACCTGGAAGCAGAAAGGGTTCTCCTATGGGGACAGCTGAAGAACCCTTTAGGAAGGACAAGGACACGTAGGGCTGTCAGTTGTCCCGCTGGCTTAATAGACAGTGTGATGAAGGGGAATCATTCCCAGCGTGGGAATATTGCTGAGGACCAATATTTCGATCCAAGCTGATCCGATCACCATGGATTTTACCCTGGCCCAGCGCCGTTCCGTGTGTGTTCGGACAATTGAAGGATTGTGTGTGAAATGCCATTGACACATTTGTGCTTTTGTAGGAAAAACAACAAAGAGAGAGACACATGAGAAGAGACATGATTGATTTCAGATGACCGACACACACACACACACACACACACACTGTGTGTTTGTTTATGTGTGTGTGAGTGAGAGAGAGAGAGAGAGAGAGAGAGAGAGAGAGAGAGAGAGAGAGACTGACCAACAATCAAATACTTTACAGGCAAATGTATCCCTGTAACTCTACACCAGCAAAGCAAATGCTCTAATATAGCAACATCATGCATCTTCACCATCACATACTGCTATTAAGAATGTCTGCTACAACACAACTAGTGTTGTGTTGTTTTGTTGAATCTTTAATAATGGCATCGATAAAGTTCCCTATTCAAAGCTATTTTGAAACCTCCCTATCACACTCCACACTCCCACACACTCCCTCGGGAGAGAGGGAAGAAGATAGTTTTCCTCCATCCTTCTCTCCATCCCTCCCTCCCCTTCCCCTCTCTCCATCCCTCCCTCCCTCCCCTTTCCCTCTCTCCATCCATCTCTCGATCCCTCCCTCCCTCCCCTTCCCCTCTCTCCATCCTTCTCTCCATCCCTCCCTCCCTCCCCTTCCCCTCTCTCCATCCTTCTCTCCATCCCTCCCTCCCCTTCCCCTCCCTCCATCCTTCTCTCCATCGCTCCCTCCCTCCCCTTCCCCTCTCTCCATCCATCTCTCCATCCCTCCCTTCCTCCCCTTCCCCTCTCTCCATCCTTCTCTCCATCCATCCATCCCTCCCTCCCCTTACCCTCTCTCCATCCTTCTCTCCACCCCTCCCTCCCCTTCCCCTCTCTCCATCCTTCTCTCCATCCCTCCCTCCCCATCCCCTCTCTCCATCCTTCTTTCCATCCCTCCTTCCCTCTCCATCTTCACTCCTATAGTTGATGCAATAACAGAGCACCGTTCCTTTCAGGGCTGGGGGACTGATGGACAGTTAGATAGGCTTAGACAATGGCTCCTGTTTAAAACTATATATAATTCTACATATAGAATTATATAGAATTAGACAATGGTTTCTGTGGTATAAAGAGGTGATTAACCAAATCCAACCAAAATCAGACACACTTAAATGATCACAGCAGTGTTTACTGTCCTGGACTGAGATAATGTTCCTATGCTATGTGACGACAGAGAATGGAGGAGAGAGAAAGAGGGAGAGGGGATGAAAAGAGAGGTGTGTGTCTCTTCATGGGGAGTGGCAAGAGCTGAAATGAGAACAGATCAGTGGAGCGATGCCCTGGGCCGTGGGCAGGTGGCTGTGTGTGTGTGTGTGTGTGTGTGTGTGCGTGTGTGTGTGTGTGTGTGTGTGTGTGTGTGTGTGTGTGTGTGTGTGTGTGTGTGTGTGTGTGTGTGTGTGTGTGTGTGTGTGTGTGTGTGTGTGTGTGTGTGCGCTGCTTGCAACCATTAGATAGCAGGGGAGATGCTCCCTGTTCCCGTACTCAGACTTCACCTGGTGCTGTGTGTATGTATGTGTAGTCAGCCATCCATCCCAGTCCAACATACAAAGATACAGTGAGAAAGAAAAAAATGTTGCTAGTCAACAAAACATAACACTGTATTAATAGATATGTCTGGATGCGTGTATAGATATGTCTGGATGTGTGTATAGATATGTCTGGATGCGTGTATAGATGTCTGGATGCGTGTATAGATATGTCTGGATGCGTGTATAGATATGTCTGGATGTGTGTATAGATATGTCTGGATGCGTGTATAGATGTCTGGATGCGTGTATAGATATGTCTGGATGTGTGTATAGATATGTCTGGATGCGTGTATAGATGTCTGGATGCGTGTATAGATATGTCTGGATGTGTGTATAGATGTCTGGATGCGTGTATAGATGTCTGGATGCGTGTATAGATATGTCTGGATGTGTGTATAGATATGTCTGGATGCGTGTATAGATATGTCTGGATGCGTGTATAGATATGTCTGGATGTGTGTATAGATGTCTGGATGCGTGTATAGATATGTCTGGATGCGTGTTTAGATATGTCTGGATGCGTGTATAGATATGTCTGGATGCGTGTATAGATATGTCTGGATGCGTGTATAGATATGTCTGATTAGTGTATTAGCGTGTGTTAGTGTATTTGTGTGTGTTAGTGAATTAGTGTATTAGTGTACTCTCGTAGTGTGTATTAGAGGATTAGTGTGTATTAGTGTGTATTAGTGTATTAGTGTATATTAGTGTATTAGTGTGTATTAGTGTATTAGTGGGTAGTAGTGTATTGTTGTATATTAGCATATTTGTGTATATCATGTGTATTCGTGTGTATTAGTGTATTCATGTGTATTAGTGTGTATTAGTGTATTCATGTGTATTAGTGTTTATTCATGTATTAGTGTGTATTAGTGCTGATAAGACTGGGAACATAGTGATTGACAGGACCGTGACTCTCACAGAAACACTCTATTGAGGCTAACACAGAAATACTCTATTGAGCCTTACACAGAAACACTCTACTGAGGCTAACACAGAAACACTCTACTGAGGCTAACACAGATACACTCTACTGAGACTAACACAGAAACACTCAATTGAGGCTAACACAGAAACACTCTACTGAGGCTAATACAGAAACACTCTGTTGAGGCTAACACAGAAACACTCTATTGAGGCTAACACAGAAGCACTCTATTGAGGCTAACACAGATAAACTCTACTGAGGCTAACACAGACACACTCTACTGAGGCTAACACAGATAGACTCTACTGAGGCTAACAAGGATAAACTCTACTGAGGCTAACACAGAAACACTCTATTGAGGCTAACACAGAAACACTCTATTGAGGCTAACACAGAAACACTCTATTGAGGCTAACACAGAAATACTCTATTGAGCCTAACACAGAAACACTCTGCTGAGGCTAACACAGAAACACTCTACTGAGGCTAACACAGAAACACTCTACTGAGGCCAACACAGAAACACTCTACTGAGGCTAACACAGAAACACTCTACTGAGGCTAACACAGATACACTCTACTGAGGCTAACTCAGAAACACTCTACTGAGGCTAACACAGAAACACTCTGTTGAGGCTAACACAGATCAAGTCTATTGAGGCTAACACAGAAACACTCTATTGAGGCTAACACAGATACACTCTACTGAGGCTAACACAGATAAACTCTATTGAGGCTAACACAGATAAACTATATTGAAGCTAACACAGATAAACTCTATTGAGGCTAACAAGGATACACTCTACTGAGGCTAACACAGAAACACTCTACTGAGGCTAACACAGAAACACTCTACTGAGGCTAACACAGAAACACTCTACTGAGGCTAACACAGATACACTCTACTGAGGCTAACTCAGAAACACTCTACTGAGGCTAACACAGAAACACTCTGTTGAGGCTAACACAGAAACACTCTATTGAGGCTAACACAGAAACACTCTATTGAGGCTAACACAGATAAACTCTACTGAGGCTAACACAGAAACACTCTACTGAGGCTAACACAGAAACACTCTACTGAGGCTAACACAGATACACTCTACTGAGGCTAACTCAGAAACACTCTACTGAGGCTAACACAGAAACACTCTGTTGAGGCTAACACAGAAACACTCTTTTGAGGCTAACACAGAAACACTCTATTGAGGCTAACACAGATAAACTCTACTGAGGCTAACACAGAAACACTCTATTGAGGCTAACACAGATCAAGTCTATTGAGGCTAACACAGATACACTCTATTGAGGCTAACACATATACACTCTATTGAGGCTAACACAGATGCACTCTATTGAGGATAACACAGATACAATCTATTGAGGCTAACACAGAAACACTCTATTGAGGCTAACACAGATCAAGTCTATTGAGGCTAACACAGAAACACTCTACTGAGGCTAACACAGATACACTCTACTGAGGCTAACACAGAAACACTCTACTGAGGCTAACACAGAAACACTCTTTTGAGGCTAACACAGAAACACTCTATTGAGGCTAACACAGAAACAC
Organism: Oncorhynchus keta; assembly: GCF_023373465.1. NCBI lineage: Eukaryota > Metazoa > Chordata > Actinopteri > Salmoniformes > Salmonidae > Oncorhynchus > Oncorhynchus keta. The sequence goes on along the minus strand of NC_068449.1, from coordinate 13,899,292 downwards.
TCTATTGAGGCTAACACAGATAAACTCTACTGAGGCTAACACAGAAACACTCTACTGAGGCTAACACAGAAACACTCTACTGAGGCTAACACAGATACACTCTACTGAGGCTAACTCAGAAACACTCTACTGAGGCTAACACAGAAACACTCTGTTGAGGCTAACACAGAAACACTCTATTGAGGCTAACACAGAAACACTCTATTGAGGCTAACACAGATAAACTCTACTGAGGCTAACACAGAAACACTCTACTGAGGCTAACACAGATAGACTCTACTGAGGCTAACAAGGATAAACTCTATTGAGCCTAACACAGAAACACTCTATTGAGGCTAACACAGATCAAGTCTATTGAGGCTAACACAGATACACTCTATTGAGGCTAACACAGATACACTCTATTGAGGCTAACACAGATGCACTCTATTGAGGATAACACAGATACAATCTATTGAGGCTAACACAGAAACACTCTATTGAGGCTAACACAGATCAAGTCTATTGAGGCTAACACAGATACACTCTATTGAGGCTAACACAGATACACTCTATTGAGGCTAACACAGATGCACTCTATTGAGGATAACACAGATCAAGTCTATTGAGGCTAACACAGAAACACTCTACTGAGGCTAACACAGATACACTCTACTGAGGCTAACTCAGAAACACTCTACTGAGGCTAACACAGAAACACTCTGTTGAGGCTAACACAGAAACACTCTATTGAGGCTAACACAGAAACACTCTATTGAGGCTAACACAGATAAACTCTACTGAGGCTAACACAGAAACACTCTACTGAGGCTAACACAGAAACACTCTACTGAGGCTAACACAGATACACTCTAATGAGGCTAACTCAGAAACACTCTACTGAGGCTAACACAGAAACACTCTGTTGAGGCTAACACAGAAACACTCTATTGAGGCTAACACAGAAACACTCTATTGAGGCTAATACAGATAAACTCTACTGAGGCTAACACAGAAACACTCTACTGAGGCTAACACAGATAGACTCTACTGAGGCTAACAAGGATAAACTCTATTGAGCCTAACACAGAAACACTCTATTGAGGCTAACACAGATCAAGTCTATTGAGGCTAACACAGATACACTCTATTGAGGCTAACACAGATACACTCTATTGAGGCTAACACAGATGCACTCTATTGAGGATAACACAGATACAATCTATTGAGGCTAACACAGAAACACTCTATTGAGGCTAACACAGATCAAGTCTATTGAGGCTAACACAGAAACACTCTATTGAGGCTAACACAGATACACTCTACTGAGGCTAACACAGATAAAATATATTGAGGCTAACACAGATAAACTATATTGAAGCTAACACAGATAAACTCTATTGAGGCTAACAAGGATACACTCTACTGAGGCTAACACAGAAACACTCTGTTGAGGCTAACACAGATCAAGTCTATTGAGGCTAACACAGAAACACTCTACTGAGGCTAACACAGATACACTCTACTGAGGCTAACACAGAAACACTCTATTGAGGCTAACACAGATACACTCTATTGAGGCTAACACAGATACACTCTATTGAGGCTAACACAGATACACTCTATTGAGGCTAACACAGATACACTCTATTGAGGCTAACACAGATACGCTCTATTGAGGCTAACACAGAAACACTCTATTGAGGCTAACATAGATCAAGTCTATTGAGGCTAACACAGAAACACTCTACTGAGGCTAACACAGATACCCTCTACTGAGGCTAACACAGAAACACTCTATTGAGGCTAACACAGATACACTCTATTGAGGCTAACACAGATGCACTCTATTGAGGCTAACACAGATACACTCTATTGAGGCTAACACAGATACACTCTATTGAGGCTAACACAGATACACTCTATTGAGGCTAACACAGATACACTCTATTGAGGCTAACACAGATACACTCTATTGAGGCTAACACAGATATACTCTATTGAGGCTAACACAGAAACACTCTATTGAGGCTAACACAGATCAAGTCTATTGAGGCTAACACAGAAACACTCTATTGAGGCTAACACAGATACACTCTACTGAGGCTAACATAGATCATCTCTATTGAGGCTAACACAGATAAACTATATTGAAGCTAACACAGATAAACTCTATTGAGGATAACACAGGATGTCAGTCAGTCATCTCTCCTCTAGAGTGCTAGTGTTTGTGTGTGTTTGGTTGTCTGAGTGTGTTTGGTTGTCTGAGTGTGTTTGGTTGTCTGTGTGTTTGGTTGTCTGAGTGTGTTTGGTTGTCTGAGTGTGTTTGGTTGTCTGTGTGTTTGGTTGTCTGAGTGTGTTTGGTTGTCTGAGTGTTTGGTTGTCTGAGTGTGTTTGGTTGTCTGAGTGTGTTTGGTTGTCTGAGTGTGTTTGGTTGTCTGAGTGTTTGGTTGTCTGAGTGTGTTTGTTTGTCTGTGTGTGTTTGTTTGTCTGTGTGTTTGGTTGTCTGACTGTGTTTGGTTGTCTGTGTGTTTGGTTGTCTGAGTGTGTTTGGTTGTCTGAGTGTTTGGTCGTCTGAGTGTGTTTGGTTGTCTGAGTGTGTTTGGTTGTCTGAGTGTTTGGTTGTCTGAGTGTGTTTGGTTGTCTGTGTGTTTGTTTGTCTGAGTGTGTTTGGTTGTCTGTGTGTTTGTTTGTCTGAGTGTGTTTGGTTGTCTGAGTGTGTTTGGTTGTCTGTGTGTTTGGTTGTCTGTGTGTTTGTTTGTCTGAGTGTGTTTGGTTGTCTGAGTGTGTTTGGTTGTCTGTGTGTTTGTTTGTCTGAGTGTGTTTGGTTGTCTGTGTGTTTGGTTGTCTGAGTGTTTGGTTGTCTGAGTGTGTTTGTTTGTCTGTGTGTTTGGTTGTCTGTGTGTTTGGTTGTCTGAGTGTGTTTGTTTGTCTGTGTGTTTGGTTGTCTGAGTGTGTTTGTTTGTCTGTGTGTTTGGTTGTATGTGTGTTTGGTTGTCTGACTGTGTTTGTTTGTCTGTGTGTTTGGTTGTCTGACTGTGTTTGTTTGTCTGTGTGTTTGGTTGTCTGAGTGTGTTTGGTTGTCTGAGTGTGTTTGTTTGTCTGTGTGTTTGGTTGTCTGACTGTGTTTGGTTGTCTGAGTGTGTTTGTTTGTCTGTGTGTGTTTGTTTGTCTGTGTGTTTGGTTGTCTGACTGTGTTTGGTTGTCTGTGTGTTTGGTTGTCTGTGTGTGTTTGGTTGTCTGAGTGTTTGGTCGTCTGAGTGTGTTTGGTTGTCTGTGTGTTTGGTTGTCTGAGTGTGTTTGGTTGTCTGTGTGTTTGTTTGTCTGAGTGTGTTTGGTTGTCTGAGTGTGTTTGGTTGTCTGTGTGTTTGGTTGTCTGTGTGTTTGTTTGTCTGAGTGTGTTTGGTTGTCTGAGTGTGTTTGGTTGTCTGTGTGTTTGGTTGTCTGAGTGTGTTTGTTTGTCTGTGTGTTTGGTTGTCTGTGTGTTTGGTTGTCTGACTGTGTTTGTTTGTCTGTGTGTTTGGTTGTCTGACTGTGTTTGTTTGTCTGTGTATTTGGTTGTCTGAGTGTGTTTGGTTGTCTGAGTGTGTTTGTTTGTCTGTGTGTTTGGTTGTCTGACTGTGTTTGGTTGTCTGTGTGTTTGGTTGTCTGAGTGTGTTTTGTTGTCTGACTGTGTTTGGTTGTCTGACTGTGTTTGGTTGTCTGAGTGCAATGACATCAGGCATTTTCAAAAGCAATAGACCCGTGACTGTGTGTGTGTGTGTGTGTGTGTGTGTGTGTGTGTGTGTGTGTGTGTGTGTGTGTGTGTGTGTGTGTGTGTGTGTGTGACTATGGGAATGTCTCCTACACACATACATTCTCTCTCCCAGGCAGGCTGCTCCAGTCCCAGATAACCATTAGCTCTCCTATGTCTCCACAGACAGATACAGCCACTGCACTCCTCTGGGACCAGACCACCAAGGCACCACTAGTCTCAACTCGCTAGTCTGACGCAAAAGTGAAAAAAAAAAAAAAAAAAGAACAGTAAACATTACACACAAAAGTTGCAAAATACATTTCTAATGTCATATTATGTCTATATACAGTGTTGTAACGATGTGCAAATAGTTAAAGTAGAGACGAGGAAAATAAATAAACATAAATGTGGGTTTTATTTACAATGGTGTTTGTTCTTCTCTGGTTGCTCATTTCTTGTGGCAACAGGTCACAAATCTTGCTGCTGTGATGTCACACTGTGTTATTTTACCCAGTAGATATGGGAGTTTATCAAAATTGGGGGTTTATCAAATGTGTGGGTCTGTGTAATCTGAGAGAAATATGTATCTCTAATATGGTCATACATTTGGCAGGAAGTTAGGAAGTGCAGCTCAGTTTCCACCTCATTTTGTGGGCAGTGAGCACATAGCCTGTCTTCTCTTGAGAGCCAGGTCTGCCTACGGCAGCCTTTCTCAATAGCAAGGCTATGCTCACTGAGTCTGTACATATTGAAAGCTTTCCTTAAGTTTGGATCAGTCACAGTGGGCAGGTATTCTGCCACTGTGTACTCTCTGTTCAGGGCCAAATAGCATTCTAGTTTGCTCAGTTTTTTGTACATTTTTTTCATTGTGTCAAGTAATTATCTTTTTGTTGTCTCATGATTTGGTTGGGTCAAATTGTGTTGCAGTCCTGGAGCTCTGTGGGGTCTGTTTGTGTTTGTGAACAGAGCCCCATGACCAGCTTGCTTAGGGGACTATTCTTCAGGCTCATCTCTCTGTAGGTGATGGCTTTGTTGTGGAAGGTTTGGGAATCGCTCTTAGGTGGTTGCAGGTGGTTACGTGGTTCTCTCTCTCTCTCCCTCTCTCTCTCTCTCTCTCTCTCTCTCTCTCTCTCTCTCTCTCTCTCTCTCTCTCTCTCTCTCTCTCTCTCTCTCTCTCTCTCTCTCTCTCTCTCTCTCTCTCTCTCTCTCTCTCTCTCTCTCTCTCTCTCTCTCTCTCTCTCTCTCTCTCTCTCTCTCTCTGTCTCAATTCACTTCCATTCAATTCAAGGGGCTTTATTGGCATGGGAAACACGTGTTAACATTGCCAAAGCAACTGAGGTGGATACCATAACAAAAAGAGAAATAAACAATCAAAATTAACAGTAAACATTACACATACAGAAGTTTCAAAACAATAAAGACATTACAAATGTCATATTATGTATATATACAGTCTCTCTCTCTGTCTCCAGCAGACAGGAAATACACACTGTCTAAGGGAAACAGATAGTCATAACATCTCTTCTCCTCCCCCTGTATGTCTATATCGCTTCTGTCTGGTGGAACCACGTAACTATATTATTGGGTAAAGAGCCATTCCTCCATCCCCACTAGAACCACTAAAGAGCCCTCCCTCCACCCCACTAGAACCACTAAAGAGCCCTTCCTCCATCCCCACTAGAACCACTAAAGAGCCCTCCCTCCACCCCCACTAGAACCACTAAAGAGCCCTTCCTCCATCCCTACTGGAACCACTAAAGAGCCATTCCTCCATCCCCACTAGAACCACTAAAGAGCCCTCCCTCCACCCCACTAGAACCACTAAAGAGCCCTCCCTCCATCCCTACTAGAACCACTAAAGAGCCCTCCCTCCACCCCCACTAGAACCACTAAAGAGCCCTCCCTCCACCCCACTAGAACCACTAAAGAGCCCTTCCTCCATCCCCACTAGAACCACTAAAGAGCCCTCCCTCCACCCCACTAGAACCACTAAAGAGCCCTTCCTCCATCCCCACTAGAACCACTAAAGAGCCCTTCCTCCATCCTCACTAGAACCACTAAAGAGCCCTCCCTCCACCCCACTAGAACCACTAAAGAGCCCTTCCTCCATCCCCACTAGAACCACTAAAGAGCCCTCCCTCCACCCCACTAGAACCACTAAAGAGCCCTTCCTCCATCCCCACTAGAACCACTAAAGAGCCCTCCCTCCACCCCACTAGAACCACTAAAGAGCCCTTCCTCCATCCCCACTAGAACCACTAACGAGCCCTCCCTCCATCCCTACTAGAACCACTAAAGAGCCCTCCCTCCACCCCCACTAGAACCACTAAAGAGCCCTTCCTCCATCCCTACTGGAACCACTAAAGAGCCCTTCCTCCATCCCTACTAGAACCACTAAAGAGCCCTTCCTCCATCCCTACTAGAACCACTAAAGAGCCGTTCCTCCATCCCCACTGGAACCACTAAAGAGCCCTCCCTCCATCCCCACTAGAACCACTAAAGAGCCCTCCCTCCATCCCCACTAGAACCACTAAAGAGCCCTTCCTCCATCCCCACTAGAACCACTAAAGAGCCCTCCCTCCACCCCACTAGAACCACTAAAGAGCCCTTCCTCCATCCCCACTAGAACCACTAAAGAGCCCTCCCTCCATCCCTACTAGAACCACTAAAGAGCCCTCCCTCCACCCCCACTAGAACCACTAAAGAGCCCTTCCTCCATCCCTACTGGAACCACTAAAGAGCCCTTCCTCCATCCCTACTAGAACCACTAAAGAGCCGTTCCTCCATCCCCACTGGAACCACTAAAGAGCCCTCCCTCCATCCCCACTAGAACCACTAAAGAGCCCTCCCTCCATCCCCACTAGAACCACTAAAGAGCCCTTCCTCCATCCCCACTAGAACCACTAAAGAGCCCTTCCTCCATCCCTACTGGAACCACTAAAGAGCCCTTCCTCCATCCCTACTGGAACCACTAAAGAGCCCTTCCTCCATCCCTACTAGAACCACTAAAGAGCCGTTCCTCCATCCCCACTGGAACCACTAAAGAGCCCTTCCTCCATCCCTACTAGAACCACTAAAGAGCCCTTCCTCCATCCCCACTAGAACCACGAAAGAGCCCTTCCTCCATCCCTACTAGAACCACTAAAGAGCCCTTCCTCCATCCCTACTAGAACCACTAAAGAGCCCTCCCTCCATCCCCACTAGAACCACTAAAGAGCCCTTCCTCCATCCCTACTAGAACCACTAAAGAGCCCTCCCTCCATCCCCATTAGAACCACTAAAGAGCCCTCCCTCCATCCCTACTAGAACCACTAAAGAGCCCTCCCTCCATCCCTACTAGAACCACTAAAGAGCCCTCCCTCCATCCCCACTAGAACCACTAAAGAGCCCTTCCTCCATCCCTACTAGAACCACTAAAGAGCCCTCCCTCCATCCCCACTAGAACCACTAAAGAGCCCTTCCTCCATCCCTACTGTAACCACTAAAGAGCCCTTCCTCCATCCCCACTAGAACCACTAAAGAGCCCTTCCTCCATCCTCACTAGAACCACTAAAGAGCCCTCCCTCCACCCCACTAGAACCACTAAAGAGCCCTTCCTCCATCCCCACTAGAACCACTAAAGAGCCCTCCCTCCACCCCACTAGAACCACTAAAGAGCCCTTCCTCCATCCCCACTAGAACCACTAAAGAGCCCTCCCTCCACCCCACTAGAACCACTAAAGAGCCCTTCCTCCATCCCCACTAGAACCACTAACGAGCCCTCCTCCATCCCTACTAGAACCACTAAAGAGCCCTCCCTCCACCCCCACTAGAACCACTAAAGAGCCCTTCCTCCATCCCTACTGGAACCACTAAAGAGCCCTTCCTCCATCCCTACTAGAACCACTAAAGAGCCCTTCCTCCATCCCTACTAGAACCACTAAAGAGCCGTTCCTCCATCCCCACTGGAACCACTAAAGAGCCCTCCCTCCATCCCCACTAGAACCACTAAACAGCCCTCCCTCCATCCCCACTAGAACCACTAAAGAGCCCTTCCTCCACCCCCACTAGAACCACTAAAGAGCCCTCCCTCCACCCCCACTAGAACCACTAAAGAGCCCTTCCTCCATCCCCACTAGAACCACTAAAGAGCCCTCCCTCCATCCCTACTAGAACCACTAAAGAGCCCTCCCTCCACCCCCACTAGAACCACTAAAGAGCCCTTCCTCCATCCCTACTGGAACCACTAAAGAGCCCTTCCTCCATCCCTACTAGAACCACTAAAGAGCCGTTCCTCCATCCCCACTGGAACCACTAAAGAGCCCTCCCTCCATCCCCACTAGAACCACTAAAGAGCCCTCCCTCCATCCCCACTAGAACCACTAAAGAGCCCTTCCTCCATCCCCACTAGAACCACTAAAGAGCCCTTCCTCCATCCCTACTGGAACCACTAAAGAGCCCTTCCTCCATCCCTACTGGAACCACTAAAGAGCCCTTCCTCCATCCCTACTAGAACCACTAAAGAGCCGTTCCTCCATCCCCACTGGAACCACTAAAGAGCCCTTCCTCCATCCCTACTAGAACCACTAAAGAGCCCTTCCTCCATCCCCACTAGAACCACGAAAGAGCCCTTCCTCCATCCCTACTAGAACCACTAAAGAGCCCTTCCTCCATCCCTACTAGAACCACTAAAGAGCCCTCCCTCCATCCCCACTAGAACCACTAAAGAGCCCTTCCTCCATCCCTACTAGAACCACTAAAGAGCCCTCCCTCCATCCCCATTAGAACCACTAAAGAGCCCTCCCTCCATCCCTACTAGAACCACTAAAGAGCCCTCCCTCCATCCCTACTAGAACCACTAAAGAGCCCTCCCTCCATCCCCACTAGAACCACTAAAGAGCCCTTCCTCCATCCCTACTAGAACCACTAAAGAGCCCTCCCTCCATCCCCACTAGAACCACTAAAGAGCCCTTCCTCCATCCCTACTGTAACCACTAAAGAGCCCTTCCTCCATCCCCACTAGAACCATTAAAGAGCCCTTCCTCCATCCCTACTGTAACCACTAAAGAGCCCTCCCTCCACCCCTACTTGAACCACTAAAGAGCTCTGCCTCCATCCCCACTAGAACCACTAAAGAGCCCTCCCTCCACCCCCACTAGAACCACTAAAGAGCCCTCCCTCCACCCCTACTAGAACCACTAAAGAGCCCTTCCTCCATCCCCACTAGAACCACTAAAGAGCCCTTCCTCCATCCCTACTGTAACCACTAAAGAGCCCTCCCTCCATCCCCACTAGAACCACTAAAGAGCCCTTCCTCCATCCCTACTGTAACCACTAAAGAGCCCTTCCTCCATCCCCACTAGAACCACTAAAGAGCCCTTCCTCCATCCCCACTAGAACCACTAAAGAGCCCTTCCTCCATCCCTACTGTAACCACTAAAGAGCCCTTCCTCCATCCCTACTAGAACCACTAAAGAGCCCTCCCTCCATCCCCACTAGAACCACTAAAGAGCCCTTCCTCCATCCCCACTAGAACCACTAAAGAGCCCTTCCTCCATCCCTACTGGAACCACTAAAGAGCCCTCCCTCCATCCCCACTAGAACCACTAAAGAGCCCTTCCTCCATCCCCACTAGAACCACTAAAGAGCCCTCCCTCCATCCCCACTAGAACCACTAAAGAGCCCTTCCTCCATCCCCACTAGAACCACTAAAGAGCCCTCCCTCCATCCCTACTGGAACCACTAAAGAGCCCTTCCTCCATCCCTACTGTAACCACTAAAGAGCCCTCCCTCCACCCCTACTAGAACCACTAAAGAACCCTCCCTCCATCCCCACTAGAACCACTAAAGAGCCCTCCCTCCACCCCCACTAGAACCACTAAAGAGCCCTCCCTCCACCCCCACTAGAACCACTAAAGAGCCCTCCCTCCACCCCCACTAGAACCACTAAAGAGCCCTCCCTCCACCCCCACTAGAACCACTAAAGAGCCCTCCCTCCACCCCCACTAGAACCACTAAAGAGCCCTTCCTCCATCCCCACTAGAACAACTAAAGAGCCCTCCCTCCATCCCCACTAGAACCACTAAAGAGCCCTTCCTCCATCCCCACTAGAACCACTAAAGAGCCCTCCCTCCATCCCTACTGGAACCACTAAAGAGCCCTTCCTCCATCCCTACTGTAACCACTAAAGAGCCCTCCCTCCACCCCTACTAGAACCACTAAAGAACCCTCCCTCCATCCCCACTAGAACCACTAAAGAGCCCTCCCTCCACCCCCACTAGAACCACTAAAGAGCCCTCCCTCCACCCCCACTAGAACCACTAAAGAGCCCTCCCTCCACCCCCACTAGAACCACTAAAGAGCCCTCCCTCCACCCCCACTAGAACCACTAAAGAGCCCTCCCTCCACCCCCACTACAACCACTAAAGAGCCCTTCCTCCATCCCCACTAGAACAACTAAAGAGCCCTCCCTCCATCCCCACTAGAACCACTAAAGAGCCCTTCCTCCATCCCCACTAGAACCACTAAAGAGCCCTCCCTCCATCCCTACTGGAACCACTAAAGAGCCCTTTCCTCCATCCCTACTGTAACCACTAAAGAGCCCTCCCTCCACCCCTACTAGAACCACTAAAGAACCCTCCCTCCATCCCCACTAGAACCACTAAAGAGCCCTCCCTCCACCCCCACTAGAACCACTAAAGAGCCCTCCTCCACCCCCACTAGAACCACTAAAGAGCCCTCCTCCACCCCCACTAGAACCACTAAAGAGCCCTCCCTCCACCCCTACTAGAACCACTAAAGAACCCTCCCTCCATCCCCACTAGAACCACTAAAGAGCCCTCCCTCCATCCCCACTAGAACCACTAAAGAGCCCTCCCTCCACCCCCACTAGAACCACTAAAGAGCCCTCCCTCCACCCCTACTAGAACCACTAAAGAGCCCTTCCTCCATCCCCACTAGAACCACTAAAGAGCCCTTCCTCCATCCCTACTGTAACCACTAAAGAGCCCTTCCTCCATCCCCACTAGAACCACTAAAGAGCCCTTCCTCCATCCCTACTGTAACCACTAAAGAGCCCTTCCTCCATCCCTACTAGAACCACTAAAGAGCCCTCCCTCCATCCCCACTAGAACCACTAAAGAGCCCTTCCTCCATCCCCACTAGAACCACTAAAGAGCCCTTCCTCCATCCCTACTGGAACCACTAAAGAGCCCTCCCTCCATCCCCACTAGAACCACTAAAGAGCCCTTCCTCCATCCCCACTAGAACCACTAAAGAGCCCTCCCTCCATCCCCACTAGAACCACTAAAGAGCCCTTCCTCCATCCCCACTAGAACCACTAAAGAGCCCTCCCTCCATCCCTACTGGAACCACTAAAGAGCCCTTCCTCCATCCCTACTGTAACCACTAAAGAGCCCTCCCTCCACCCCTACTAGAACCACTAAAGAACCCTCCTCCATCCCCACTAGAACCACTAAAGAGCCCTCCCTCCACCCCCACTAGAACCACTAAAGAGCCCTCCTCCACCCCCACTAGAACCACTAAAGAGCCCTCCCTCCACCCCCACTAGAACCACTAAAGAGCCCTCCCTCCACCCCCACTAGAACCACTAAAGAGCCCTCCTCCACCCCCACTAGAACCACTAAAGAGCCCTTCCTCCATCCCCACTAGAACCACTAAAGAGCCCTCCCTCCATCCCCACTAGAACCACTAAAGAGCCCTTCCTCCATCCCCACTAGAACCACTAAAGAGCCCTCCCTCCATCCCTACTGGAACCACTAAAGAGCCCTTCCTCCATCCCTACTGTAACCACTAAAGAGCCCTCCCTCCACCCCTACTAGAACCACTAAAGAACCCTCCCTCCATCCCCACTAGAACCACTAAAGAGCCCTCCCTCCACCCCCACTAGAACCACTAAAGAGCCCTCCCTCCACCCCCACTAGAACCACTAAAGAGCCCTCCCTCCACCCCTACTAGAACCACTAAAGAGCCCTCCCTCCATCCCCACTAGAACCACTAAAGAGCCCTCCCTCTACCCCCACTAGAACCACTAAAGAGCCCTCCCTCTACCCCCACTAGAACCACTAAAGAGCCCTCCCTCCATCCCCACTAGAACCACTAAAGAGCCCTCCCTCTACCCCCACTAGAACCACTAAAGAGCCCTCCCTCTACCCCCACTAGAACCACTAAAGAGCCCTTCCTCCATCCCCACTAGAACCACTAAAGAGCCCTCCCTCCACCCCCACTAGAACCACTAAAGAGCCCTCCCTCCACCCCTACTAGAACCACTAAAGAGCCCTCTCTCCATCCCCACTAGAACCACTAAAGAGCCCTCCCTCCACCCCCACTAGAACCACTAAAGAGCCCTCCCTCCACCCCTACTAGAACCACTAAAGAGCCCTCCCTCCATCCCTACTAGAACCACTAAAGAGCCCTCCCTCCACCCCCACTAGAACCACTAAAGAGCCCTCCCTCCACCCCTACTAGAACCACTAAAGAGCCCTCCCTCCACCCCCACTAGAACCACTAAAGAGCCCTTCCTCAATCCCCACTAGAACCACTAAAGAGCCCTTCCTCCATCCCTACTGGAACCACTAAAGAGCCCTCCCTCCACCCCCACTAGAACCACTAAAGAGCCCTTCCTCCATCCCCACTAGAACCACTAAAGAGCCCTCCCTCCACCCCCACTAGAACCACTAAAGAGCCCTTCCTCCATCCCCACTAGAACCACTAAAGAGCCCTCCCTCCATCCCCATTAGAACCACTAAAGAGCCCTCCCTCCACCCCCACTAGAACCACTAAAGAGCCCTTCCTCCATCCCTACTGGAACCACTAAAGAGCCCTCCCTCCACCCCCACTAGAACCACTAAAGAGCCCTTCCTCCATCCCTACTAGAACCACTAAAGAGCCCTCCCTCCACCCCACTAGAACCACAAAAGAGCCCTTCTTCCATCCCCACTAGAACCATTAAAGAGCCCTTCCTCCACCCCCACTAGAACCACTAAAGAGCCCTTCCTCCATCCCTACTACAACCACTAAAGAGCCCTCCCTCCACCCCCAATAGAACCACTAAAGAGCCCTTCCTCCATCCCCACTAGAACCACTAAAGAGCCCTTCCTCCATCCCTACTAGAACCACTAAAGAGCCCTCCCTCCACCCCCACTAGAACCACTAAAGAGCCCTGCCTCCACCGCTACTAGAACCACTAAAGAGCCCTTCCTCCATCCCTACTAGAACCACTAAAGACACATTCCTCCATCCCCACTAGAACCACTAAAGAGCCCTTCCTCCATCCCTACTGGAACCACTAAAGAACCCTTCCTCCATCCCTACTAGAACCACTAAAGAGCCGTTCCTCCATCCCCACTGGAACCACTAAAGAGCCCTTCCTCCATCCCTACTAGAATCACTAAAGAGCCCTCCCTCCATCCCCACTAGAACCACTAAAGAGCCCTTCCTCCATCCCTACTAGAACCACTAAAGAGCCCTCCCTCCATCCTCACTAGAACCACTAAAGAGCCCTCCCTCCACCCCACTAGAACCACAAAAGAGCCCTTCTTCCATCCCCACTAGAACCATTAAAGAGCCCTTCCTCCACCCCCACTAGAACCACTAAAGAGCCCTTCCTCCATCCCTACTAGAACCACTAAAGAGCCCTCCCTCCACCCCCACTAGAACCACTAAAGAGCCCTTCCTCCATCCCCACTAGAACCACTAAAGAGCCCTTCCTCCATCCCTACTAGAACCACTAAAAAGCCATCCCTCCACCCCCACTAGAACCACTAAAGAGCCCTCCCTCCACCCCTACTAGAACCACTAAAGAGCCCTCCCTCCATCCCCAATAGAACCACTAAAGAGCCCTCCCTCCACCCCCACTAGAACCACTAAAGAGCCCTCCCTCCACCCCTACTAGAACCACTAAAGAGCCCTCCCTCCATCCCTACTAGAACCACTAAAGAGCCCTCCCTCCACCCCCACTAGAACCACTAAAGAGCCCTCCCTCCACCCCTACTAGAACCACTAAAGAGCCCTTCCTCCATCCCCACTAGAACCACTAAAGAGCCCTCCCTCCATCCCCATTAGAACCACTAAAGAGCCCTCCCTCCACCCCCACTAGAACCACTAAAGAGCCCTTCCTCCATCCCTACTGGAACCACTAAAGAGCCCTCCCTCCACCCCCATTAGAACCACTAAAGAGCCCTCCCTCCACCCCCACTAGAACCACTAAAGAGCCCTTCCTCCATCCCTACTGGAACCACTAAAGAGCCCTCCCTCCACCCCCACTAGAACCACTAAAGAGCCCTGCCTCCACCGCTACTAGAACCACTAAAGAGCCCTTCCTCCATCCCTACTAGAACCACTAAAGACACATTCCTCCATCCCCACTAGAACCACTAAAGAGCCCTTCCTCCATCCCTACTGGAACCACTAAAGAACCCTTCCTCCATCCCTACTAGAACCACTAAAGAGCCGTTCCTCCATCCCCACTGGAACCACTAAAGAGCCCTTCCTCCATCCCTACTAGAATCACTAAAGAGCCCTCCCTCCATCCCCACTAGAACCACTAAAGAGCCCTTCCTCCATCCCTACTAGAACCACTAAAGAGCCCTCCCTCCATCCTCACTAGAACCACTAAAGAGCCCTCCCTCCACCCCACTAGAACCACAAAAGAGCCCTTCTTCCATCCCCACTAGAACCATTAAAGAGCCCTTCCTCCACCCCCACTAGAACCACTAAAGAGCCCTTCCTCCATCCCTACTAGAACCACTAAAGAGCCCTCCTCCACCCCCACTAGAACCACTAAAGAGCCCTTCCTCCATCCCCACTAGAACCACTAAAGAGCCCTTCCTCCATCCCTACTAGAACCACTAAAAAGCCATCCCTCCACCCCCACTAGAACCACTAAAGAGCCCTCCCTCCACCCCTACTAGAACCACTAAAGAGCCCTCCCTCCATCCCCAATAGAACCACTAAAGAGCCCTCCCTCCACCCCCCACCAGAACCACCAAAGAGCCCTCCCTCCACCCCTACTAGAACCACTAAAGAGCCCTCCTCCATCCCTACTAGAACCACTAAACTAAAGAGCCCTCCCTCCACCCCCACTAGAACCACTAAAGAGCCCTCCCTCCACCCCCACTAGAACCACTAAAGAGCCCTCCCTCCACCCCTACTAGAACCACTAAAGAGCCCTTCCTCCATCCCCACTAGAACCACTAAAGAGCCCTCCTCCATCCCCATTAGAACCACTAAAGAGCCCTCCCTCCACCCCCACTAGAACCACTAAAGAGCCCTTCCTCCATCCCTACTGGAACCACTAAAGAGCCCTCCCTCCACCCCCACTAGAACCACTAAAGAGCCCTGCCTCCACCGCTACTAGAACCACTAAAGAGCCCTTCCTCCATCCCTACTAGAACCACTAAAGACACATTCCTCCATCCCCACTAGAACCACTAAAGAGCCCTTCCTCCATCCCTACTGGAACCACTAAAGAACCCTTCCTCCATCCCTACTAGAACCACTAAAGAGCCGTTCCTCCATCCCCACTGGAACCACTAAAGAGCCCTTCCTCCATCCCTACTAGAATCACTAAAGAGCCCTCCCTCCATCCCCACTAGAACCACTAAAGAGCCCTTCCTCCATCCCTACTAGAACCACTAAAGAGCCCTCCCTCCATCCTCACTAGAACCACTAAAGAGCCCTCCCTCCACCCCACTAGAACCACAAAAGAGCCCTTCTTCCATCCCCACTAGAACCATTAAAGAGCCCTTCCTCCACCCCCACTAGAACCACTAAAGAGCCCTTCCTCCATCCCTACTAGAACCACTAAAGAGCCCTCCCTCCACCCCCACTAGAACCACTAAAGAGCCCTTCCTCCATCCCCACTAGAACCACTAAAGAGCCCTTCCTCCATCCCTACTAGAACCACTAAAAGCCATCCCTCCACCCCCACTAGAACCACTAAAGAGCCCTCCTCCACCCCTACTAGAACCACTAAAGAGCCCTCCCTCCATCCCCAATAGAACCACTAAAGAGCCCTCCCTCCACCCCCACTAGAACCACTAAAGAGCCCTCCCTCCACCCCTACTAGAACCACTAAAGAGCCCTCCCTCCATCCCTACTAGAACCACTAAAGAGCCCTCCCTCCACCCCCCACTAGAACCACTAAAGAGCCCTCCCTCCACCCCTACTAGAACCACTAAAGAGCCCTTCCTCCATCCCCACTAGAACCACTAAAGAGCCCTCCTCCATCCCCATTAGAACCACTAAAGAGCCCTCCCTCCACCCCCACTAGAACCACTAAAGAGCCCTTCCTCCACCCCAACTGGAACCACTAAAGAGCCCTCCCTCCACCCCCACTAGAACCACTAAAGAGCCCTTCCTCCATCCCCACTAGAACCACTAAAGAGCCCTTCCTCCATCCCCACTAGAACCACTAAAGAGCCCTTCCTCTACCCCCACTAGAACCACTAAAGAGCCCTCCTCTACCCCCACTAGAACCACTAAAGAGCCCTTCCTCCATCCCCACTAGAACCACTAAAGAGCCCTTCCTCCATCCCCACTAGAACCACTAAAGAGCCCTCCCTCTACCCCCACTAGAACCACTAAAGAGCCCTTCCTCCATCCCCACTAGAACCACTAAAGAGCCCTCCCTCCATCCCTACTAGAACCACTAAAGAGCCCTCCCTCCACCCCCACTAGAACCACTAAAGAGCCCTTCCTCAATCCCCACTAGAACCACTAAAGAGCCCTTCCTCCATCCCTACTGGAACCACTAAAGAGCCCTCCCTCCACCCCCACTAGAACCACTAAAGAGCCCTTCCTCCATCCCCACTAGAACCACTAAAGAGCCCTCCCTCCACCCCCACTAGAACCACTAAAGAGCCCTCCCTCCACCCCTACTAGAACCACTAAAGAGCCCTTCCTCCATCCCCACTAGAACCACTAAAGAGCCCTCCCTCCATCCCCATTAGAACCACTAAAGAGCCCTCCCTCCACCCCCACTAGAACCACTAAAGAGCCCTTCCTCCATCCCTACTGGAACCACTAAAGAGCCCTCCCTCCACCCCCACTAGAACCACTAAAGAGCCCTTCCTCCATCCCTACTAGAACCACTAAAGAGCCCTCCCTCCACCCCACTAGAACCACAAAAGAGCCCTTCTTCCATCCCCACTAGAACCATTAAAGAGCCCTTCCTCCACCCCCACTAGAACCACTAAAGAGCCCTTCCTCCATCCCTACTACAACCACTAAAGAGCCCTCCCTCCACCCCCAATAGAACCACTAAAGAGCCCTTCCTCCATCCCCACTAGAACCACTAAAGAGCCCTTCCTCCATCCCTACTAGAACCACTAAAGAGCCCTCCCTCCACCCCCACTAGAACCACTAAAGAGCCCTCCCTCCACCGCTACTAGAACCACTAAAGAGCCCTTCCTCCATCCCTACTAGAACCACTAAAGAGCCGTTCCTCCATCCCCACTAGAACCACTAAAGAGCCCTTCCTCCATCCCTACTGGAACCACTAAAGAACCCTTCCTCCATCCCTACTAGAACCACTAAAGAGCCGTTCCTCCATCCCCACTGGAACCACTAAAGAGCCCTTCCTCCATCCCTACTAGAATCACTAAAGAACCCTTCCTCCATCCCTACTAGAACCACTAAAGAGCCGTTCCTCCATCCCCACTGGAACCACTAAAGAGCCCTTCCTCCATCCCCACTAGAACCACTAAAGAGCCCTTCCTCCATCCCTACTAGAACCACTAAAGAGCCCTTCCTCCATCCCTACTAGAACCACTAAAGAGCCCTCCCTCCATCCTCACTAGAACCACTAAAGAGCCCTCCCTCCACCCCACTAGAACCACAAAAGAGCCCTTCTTCCATCCCCACTAGAACCATTAAAGAGCCCTTCCTCCACCCCCACTAGAACCACTAAAGAGCCCTTCCTCCATCCCTACTAGAACCACTAAAGAGCCCTCCCTCCACCCCCACTAGAACCACTAAAGAGCCCTTCCTACATCCCTACTAGAACCACTAAAAAGCCATCCCTCCACCCCCACTAGAACCACTAAAGAGCCCTCCCTCCACCCCTACTAGAACCACTAAAGAGCCCTCCCTCCATCCCCAATAGAACCACTAAAGAGCCCTCCCTCCACCCCCACTAGAACCACTAAAGAGCCCTCCCTCCACCCCTACTAGAACCACTAAAGAGCCCTCCCTCCATCCCTACTAGAACCACTAAAGAGCCCTCCCTCCACCCCCACTAGAACCACTAAAGAGCCCTCCCTCCACCCCTACTAGAACCACTAAAGAGCCCTTCCTCCATCCCCACTAGAACCACTAAAGAGCCCTCCCTCCACCCCCATTAGAACCACTAAAGAGCCCTTCCTCCATCCCTACTGGAACCACTAAAGAGCCCTCCCTCCACCCCCACTAGAACCACTAAAGAGCCCTTCCTCCATCCCCACTAGAACCACTAAAGAGCCCTTCCTCCATCCCCACTAGAACCACTAAAGAGCCCTTCCTCTACCCCCACTAGAACCACTAAAGAGCCCTCCCTCTACCCCACTAGAACCACTAAAGAGCCCTTCCTCCATTCCCACTAGAACCACTAAAGAGCCCTTCCTCCATTCCCCACTAGAACCACTAAAGAGCCCTCCCTCTACCCCCACTAGAACCACTAAAGAGCCCTTCCTCCATCCCCACTAGAACCACTAAAGAGCCCTCCCTCCATCCCTACTAGAACCACTAAAGAGCCCTCCCTCCACCCCCACTAGAACCACTAAAGAGCCCTTCCTCAATCCCCACTAGAACCACTAAAGAGCCCTTCCTCCATCCCTACTAGAACCACTAAAGAGCCGTTCCTCCATCCCCACTGGAACCACTAAAGAGCCCTCCCTCCATCCCCACTAGAACCACTAAAGAGCCCTTCCTCCATCCCCACTAGAACCACTAAAGAGCCCTTCCTCCATCCCTACTGGAACCACTAAAGAGCCCTTCCTCCATCCCTACTGGAACCACTAAAGAGCCGTTCCTCCATCCCCACTGGAACCACTAAAGAGCCCTCCCTCTACCCCCACTAGAACCACTAAAGAGCCCTTCCTCCATCCCCACTAGAACCACTAAAGAGCCCTCCCTCCATCCCTACTAGAACCACTAAAGAGCCCTCCCTCCACCCCCACTAGAACCACTAAAGAGCCCTTCCTCAATCCCCACTAGAACCACTAAAGAGCCCTTCCTCCATCCCTACTAGAACCACTAAAGAGCCGTTCCTCCATCCCCACTGGAACCACTAAAGAGCCCTCCCTCCATCCCCACTAGAACCACTAAAGAGCCCTTCCTCCATCCCCACTAGAACCACTAAAGAGCCCTTCCTCCATCCCTACTGGAACCACTAAAGAGCCCTTCCTCCATCCCTACTGGAACCACTAAAGAGCCGTTCCTCCATCCCCACTGGAACCACTAAAGAGCCCTCCCTCCATCCCCACTAGAACCACTAAAGAGCCCTTCCTCCATCCCCACTAGAACCACTAAAGAGCCCTTCCTCCATCCCTACTGGAACCACTAAAGAGCCCTTCCTCCATCCCTACTGGAACCACTAAAGAGCCCTTCCTCCATCCCCACTAGAACCACTAAAGAGCCCTCCCTCCATCCCTACTAGAACCACTAAAGAGCCCTCCCTCCACCCCCACTAGAACCACTAAAGAGCCCTTCCTCAATCCCCACTAGAACCACTAAAGAGCCCTTCCTCCATCCCTACTAGAACCACTAAAGAGCCGTTCCTCCATCCCCACTGGAACCACTAAAGAGCCCTCCCTCCATCCCCACTAGAACCACTAAAGAGCCCTCCCTCCATCCCCACTAGAACCACTAAAGAGCCCTTCCTCCATCCCCACTAGAACCACTAAAGAGCCCTTCCTCCATCCCTACTGGAACCACTAAAGAGCCCTTCCTCCATCCCTACTGGAACCACTAAAGAGCCCTTCCTCCATCCCTACTAGAACCACTAAAGAGCCGTTCCTCCATCCCCACTGGAACCACTAAAGAGCCCTTCCTCCATCCCTACTAGAACCACTAAAGAGCCCTTCCTCCATCCCCACTAGAACCACGAAAGAGCCCTTCCTCCATCCCTACTAGAACCACTAAAGAGCCCTTCCTCCATCCCTACTAGAACCACTAAAGAGCCCTCCCTCCATCCCCACTAGAACCACTAAAGAGCCCTTCCTCCATCCCTACTAGAACCACTAAAGAGCCATCCCTCCATCCTCACTAGAACCATTAAAGAGCACTTCCTCCATCCCTACTGTAACCACCAAAGAGCCCTCCCTCCACCCCTACTAGAACCACTAAAGAGCTCTGCCTCCATCCCCACTAGAACCACTAAAGAGCCCTCCCTCCACCCCCACTAGAACCACTAAAGAGCCCTCCCTCCACCCCTACTAGAACCACTAAAGAGCCCTCCCTCCATCCCTACTAGAACCACTAAAGAGCCCTTCCTCAATCCCTACTAGAACCACTAAAGAGCCCTCCCTCCATCCTCACTAGAACCACTAAAGAGCCCTCCCTCCACCCCACTAGAACCACAAAAGAGCCCTTCTTCCATCCCCACTAGAACCACTAAAGAGCCCTTCCTCCATCCCCACTAGAACCACTAAAGAGCCCTTCCTCCATCCCTACTGTAACCACTAAAGAGCCCTTCCTCCATCCCTACTAGAACCACTAAAGAGCCCTCCCTCCATCCCCACTAGAACCACTAAAGAGCCCTTCCTCCATCCCCACTAAAACCACTAAAGAGCCCTTCCTCCATCCCTACTGGAACCACTAAAGAGCCCTTCCTCCATCCCTACTGGAACCACTACAGAGCCCTTCCTCCATCCCTACTGTAACCACTAAAGAGCCCTCCTTCCACCCCTACTAGAACCACTAAAGAACCCTCCCTCCATCCCCACTAGAACCACTAAAGAGCCCTCCCTCCACCCCCACTAGAACCACTAAAGAGCCCTCCCTCCACCCCCACTAGAACCACTAAAGAGCCCTCCCTCCACCCCTACTAGAACCACTAAAGAGCCCTCCCTCCATCCCCACTAGAACCACTAAAGAGCCCTCCCTCCACCCCCACTAGAACCACTAAAGAGCCCTCCCTCCACCCCTACTAGAACCACTAAAGAGCCCTCCCTCCATCCCCACTAGAACCACTAAAGAGCCCTCCCTCCACCCCCACTAGAACCACTAAAGAGCCCTCCTCCACCCCTACTAGAACCACTAAAGAGCCCTCCCTCCATCCCTACTAGAACCACTAAAGAGCCCTCCCTCCACCCCCACTAGAACCACTAAAGAGCCCTCCCTCCACCCCTACTAGAACCACTAAAGAGCCCTCCCTCCACCCCCACTAGAACCACTAAAGAGCCCTTCCTCAATCCCCACTAGAACCACTAAAGAGCCCTTCCTCCATCCCTACTGGAACCACTAAAGAGCCCTCCCTCCACCCCCACTAGAACCACTAAAGAGCCCTTCCTCCATCCCCACTAGAACCACTAAAGAGCCCTCCTCCACCCCCACTAGAACCACTAAAGAGCCCTCCTCCCCCCTACTAGAACCACTAAAGAGCCCTTCCTCCATCCCCACTAGAACCACTAAAGAGCCCTCCCTCCATCCCCATTAGAACCACTAAAGAGCCCTCCCTCCACCCCCACTAGAACCACTAAAGAGCCCTTCCTCCATCCCTACTGGAACCACTAAAGAGCCCTCCCTCCACCCCCACTAGAACCACTAAAGAGCCCTTCCTCCATCCCTACTAGAACCACTAAAGAGCCCTCCCTCCATCCTCACTAGAACCACTAAAGAGCCCTCCCTCCACCCCACTAGAACCACAAAAGAGCCCTTCTTCCATCCCCACTAGAACCATTAAAGAGCCCTTCCTCCACCCCCACTAGAACCACTAAAGAGCCCTTCCTCCATCCCTACTACAACCACTAAAGAGCCCTCCCTCCACCCCCAATAGAACCACTAAAGAGCCCTTCCTCCATCCCCACTAGAACCACTAAAGAGCCCTTCCTCCATCCCTACTAGAACCACTAAAGAGCCCTCCCTCCACCCCCACTAGAACCACTAAAGAGCCCTTCCTCCACCGCTACTAGAACCACTAAAGAGCCCTTCCTCCATCCCTACTAGAACCACTAAAGAGCCGTTCCTCCATCCCCACTAGAACCACTAAAGAGCCCTTCCTCCATCCCTACTGGAACCACTAAAGAACCCTTCCTCCATCCCTACTAGAACCACTAAAGAGCCGTTCCTCCATCCCCACTGGAACCACTAAAGAGCCCTTCCTCCATCCCTACTAGAATCACTAAAGAGCCCTCCCTCCATCCCCACTAGAACCACTAAAGAGCCCTTCCTCCATCCCTACTAGAACCACTAAAGAGCCCTCCCTCCATCCTCACTAGAACCACTAAAGAGCCCTCCCTCCACCCCACTAGAACCACAAAAGAGCCCTTCTTCCATCCCCACTAGAACCATTAAAGAGCCCTTCCTCCACCCCCACTAGAACCACTAAAGAGCCCTTCCTCCATCCCTACTAGAACCACTAAAGAGCCCTCCCTCCACCCCCACTAGAACCACTAAAGAGCCCTTCCTCCACCCCCACTAGAACCACTAAAGAGCCCTTCCTCCATCCCTACTAGAACCACTAAAAAGCCATCCCTCCACCCCCACTAGAACCACTAAAGAGCCCTCCCTCCACCCCTACTAGAACCACTAAAGAGCCCTCCCTCCATCCCCAATAGAACCACTAAAGAGCCCCCTCCTCCCCCCCCTCCAGCCCTCCCTCCCCCACTAGAACCACTAAAGAGCCCTCCCTCCATCCCTACTAGAACCACTAAAGAGCCTCTCCTCCACCCCCACTAGAACCACTAAAGAGCCCTCCCTCCACCCCTACTATAACCACTAAAGAGCCCTCCCTCCATCCCTACTAGAACCACTAAAGAGCCCTCCCTCCACCCCCACTAGAACCACTAAAGAGCCCTTCCTCAATCCCCACTAGAACCACTAAAGAGCCCTTCCTCCATCCCTACTGGAACCACTAAAGAGCCCTCCCTCCACCCCCACTAGAACCACTAAAGAGCCCTTCCTCCATCCCCACTAGAACCACTAAAGAGCCCCCCTCCACCCCCACTAGAACCACTAAAGAGCCCTCCCTCCACCCCTACTAGAACCACTAAAGAGCCCTTCCTCCATCCCCACTAGAACCACTAAAGAGCCCTCCCTCCATCCCCATTAGAACCACTAAAGAGCCCTCCCTCCACCCCCACTAGAACCACTAAAGAGCCCTTCCTCCATCCCTACTGGAACCACTAAAGAGCCCTCCCTCCACCCCCACTAGAACCACTAAAGAGCCCTTCCTCCATCCCCACTAGAACCACTAAAGAGCCCTTCCTCCATCCCCACTAGAACCACTAAAGAGCCCTTCCTCTACCCCCACTAGAACCACTAAAGAGCCCTCCCTCTACCCCCACTAGAACCACTAAAGAGCCCTTCCTCCATCCCCACTAGAACCACTAAAGAGCCCTTCCTCCATCCCCACTAGAACCACTAAAGAGCCCTCCCTCTACCCCCACTAGAACCACTAAAGAGCCCTTCCTCCATCCCCACTAGAACCACTAAAGAGCCCTCCCTCCATCCCTACTAGAACCACTAAAGAGCCCTCCCTCCACCCCCACTAGAACCACTAAAGAGCCCTTCCTCAATCCCAACTAGAACCACTAAAGAGCCCTTCCTCCATCCCTACTGGAACCACTAAAGAGCCCTCCCTCCACCCCCGCTAGAACCACTAAAGAGCCCTTCCTCCATCCCCACTAGAACCACTAAAGAGCCCTTCCTCCATCCCCACTAGAACCACTAAAGAGCCCTTCCTCTACCCCCACTAGAACCACTAAAGAGCCCTCCCTCTACCCCCACTAGAACCACTAAAGAGCCCTTCCTCCATCCCCACTAGAACCACTAAAGAGCCCTTCCTCTACCCCCACTAGAACCACTAAAGAGCCCTCCCTCTACCCCCACTAGAACCACTAAAGAGCCCCCCTCAGGTCACTACTAACTGAGGGGGCAGAGAGTCCCCACTACCCCTCTGTACCCTCTAATTGAGTGTTCTGTCTGGATGCCATGGGAGACAGGAAGTGCTTCTTAGCCCCGCCCCCTGACCTTTCTCTCTGGCTGACGCATCATTATGACCTCATTAAACGCTGCCAAACAGCCACCGCCAGAGGGGAAATACCACAGGGAGAGGGGATGTGTCATGTGGGACTTAACCTCTGCTAGTCACGTTTCTCCTTCCTTCCTTCCTTCCTTCCTTCATTTCCTTCCTTCCCTCCCTCCCTCCCTCTCTCTTCTCTCATCCCCCCTCTGTCAATTTATGTGTTGTTATGTTTTGCTAGGGGAGGTAAGAGAAGGACATGGATGATCGAGAGAGAGGGAGATAGAGAGAGGTGGGCTAAAATGAAGTGGTGAAAAGAAGTGAGATGATAGCGAGAGAGGGAGATAGAGAGAGGGAAATAGAGAGAGGTGGAGAGAGAGAGAGGTGGGCTAAAATGAAGTGGTGAAAAGAAGTGAGATGATAGCGAGAGAGGGAGATAGAGAGAGGGAGATAGAGAGAGGTGGAGAGAGAGAGAGAGAGAGAGAGAGAGAGAGAGAGAGAGAGAGAGAGAGAGAGAGAGAGAGAGAGAGAGAGAGAGAGAGAGAGAGAGAGAGAGAGAGAGAGAGAGAGAGAGAGAGAGAGAGAGAGAGGTTAAAATTAAGTGGTGAAAAGAAGTGAGAGTTAGCCTTGTGGTTAGAGCGTTGGACTAGTAACCGGAAGGTTGCGAGTTCAAACCCCGAGCTGACAAGGTACAAATCTGTCGTTCTGCCCCTGAACAGGCAGTTAACCCACTGTTCCCAGGCCATCATTGAACATAAGAATGTGTTCTTAACTGACTTGCCTAGTCAAATAAAGGATAAAAAAATAAAAGAGAAGAAGATGGTTTTTTCCTGTCTCCTTCTGGTTACCCCTCTCTCTTACTCCTGTACTTTACCTCCCTGTCTCCTTCTTGTTACCCCTCTCTCTTTCTCCTGTACTTTACCTCCCTGTCTCCTTCTGGTTACCCCTCTCTCTTACTCCTGTACTTTACCTCCCTGTCTCCTTCTTGTTACCCCTCTCTCTTTCTCCTGTACTTTACCTCCCTGTCTCCTTCTGGTTACCCCTCTCTCTTACCTCCCTGTCTCCTTCTGGTTACCCCTCCCTGTCTCCTTCTTGTTACCCCTCTCTCTTACTCTTGTACTTTACCTCCCTGTCTCCTTCTGGTTACCCCTCCCTCTTACTCCTGTACTTTACCTCACTGTCTCCTTCTGGTTACCCATCTCTCTTACTCCTGTACTTTACCTCCCTGTCTCCTTCTGGTTACCCCTCTCTCTTACTCCTGTACTTTACCTCCCTGTCTCCTTCTGGTTACCCCTCTCTATTTCTCCTGTACTTTATCTCCCTCTCTCCTTCTTGTTACCCCTCTCTCTTTCTCCTGTACTTTACCTCCCTGTCTCCTTCTGGTTACCCCTCTCTCTTACTCCTGTACTTCACCTCCCTGTCTCCTTCTGGTTTCCCCTCTCTCTTTCTCCTGTACTTTACCTCCATGTCTCCTTCTTGTTACCCCTCTCTCTTTCTCCTGTACTTTACCTCCCTGTCTCCTTCTGGTTACCCCTCTCTATTTCTCCTGTACTTTACCTCCCTGTCTCCTTCTGGTTACCCCTCTCTCTTACTCCTGTACTTTACCTCCCTGTCTCCTTCTGGTTACCCCTCTCTCTTTCTCCTGTACTTTACCTCCCTCTCTCCTTCTGGTTACCCCTCTCTCTTTCTCCTGTACTTTACCTCCCTCTCTCCTTCTGGTTACCCCTCTCTCTTTCTCCTGTACGTTACCTCCCTCTCTCCTTCTGGTTACCCCTCTCTCTTTCTCCAATACTTTACCTCCCTCTCTCCTTCTGGTTACCCCTCTCTCTTTCTCCTGTACTTTACCTCCCTGTCTCCTTCTGGTTACCCTTCTCTCTTTCTCCTGTACTTTACCTCCCTGTCTCCTTCTGGTTACCCCTCTCTCTTTCTCCTGTACTTTACCTCCCTATCTCCTTCTTGTTACCCCTCTCTCTTTCTCCTGTACCCCCCACACTCTTTCTCCTGTACCCCCCCACACACACTAACACACACAAACACACATACACACACATACACAGACATGCACACATGCACACAGACATATACACACACACAGTAATTGGACAACTTCAATTGCCTGCTTATGCATTAAGTGTTACATATTCGTAGGTGCATCCAATCACTGCTTCCACTCCTACTCTCCCTACCTCCATCTATCCCTCCTTCCCTACATCCATCCCTCTACCCCCCTATCTCTATGGGCCTAACCAGGACTCTGGGGTGGCATATGAATGAGAAAATATAATCTCTCTCTCCATATAGAGGAGAGGGGAGGGGATAAGAGAGGTAGTCTCCTCTCCACTTCTCCCTTTCCTTTCCTTTCCTCTCTCCCTCTCTGAGAAGTTCCCGGCTTGTTTAGTCAGTGTGTGTGTGTGTGTGTGTGTGTGTGTGTGTGTGTGTGTGTGTGTGTGTGTGTGTGTGTGTGTGTGTGTGTGTGTGTGTGTGTGTGTGTGTGTGTGTGTGTGTGTGTGTGTGTGTGGCATTAGGAGGGGAAGTGTGCTAAGGCTCACATAAGGGGATTCTGGGCAGCGGTTGGAATGGGTTAGATATGGGGGAGGGGCTTCAAATCAGATGGAGCAGGAAATAGAGGATCAGAGGAGGCAACGAGAAGAAGAGTAAGACTGAAAGAATGAACAAAAAGGAGAAAGAAGAATGGAAAGAGGAGTAGTTGGTGAGAATAGAGAGAAGATGTGTTGCAGGTAGATAGAAAGAGATGATATGACAGAGAGATAGAAATGGAGAAAGAGAAAAAGAGAGAGATGGAATGAGAGGGTGAATGAAGATGGTATATGATCCGTTCTCCTTCCCTGCCTCCTCCCTCTCAAATCGTGATAAGATGAGGATGCTGATAGCCCTTTTGTGTGTTTTGGTGTGTGTGTCCGTGGGATACCATACCTCTGTGTGTGCATTGGGAAAGGTGTATGGGTTGGGGGCAAAGGCTATCCTGTCTGATTTGGCTGATTCTGTCATATTTCCCCCTTGAGGTGCGAGCTGCTGGACCTCCACAAATAATCCCCATGACACCCTTCACACCCACCCCCCCCCATCCCTACCTTTCCTCCCAGCAGCAGAAGTGATGACAACGTGAGTTAGCTGTGATGCTAACGGAACTAGCCAGGCACAATGAACGTCCTCAGACGTCACTAGCAGGGCCTGGCTGGGATGCTAACCCCTTCAGGGGCTACGTTCTAATATCATCCAGTAGACACACAGGGAATGCTAAGCTAAAGTTGTATTGTAAACACAAAGGCAATGCTAAGCTAAAGACATATTGTATATTCAAGGGGAACGCTAAGCTACATTTATATTGTATTGGTGGTACCGTAAATGTAAAAGCCAAAGTATGCTAATAAATGAAGTGTAAATGGTAAAGTTGTATCATACCTGGGGGAAATAAAGTAGAGGAGCAACTGGATGTGGAGTGTGTGTTTGTGCAAAGCACCTATTTTTATTGTTGTCCCACCACTCCCTCCAAAAGAGACATGAGGGAAATTTAGAAAATGTGTGAATACAAATGACCCTTATTCATATTTAGAGCAGGACCCATGTATTGAATTCAAGCCCTTTATAAAAAATGGTGGTGCCATGGTCTGCCACAGTAATGTATGTGTGTAGGGGAGGCCACAGTAATGTATGTGTGTAGGGGAGGCCACAGTGATGTATGTGTGTAGGGGAGGCCACAGTGATGTATCTGTGTAGGGGAGGCCACAGTGATGTATGTGTGTAGGGGAGGCCACAGTGATGTATCTGTGTAGGGGAGACCACAGTGATGTATGTGTGTAGGGGAGGCCACAGTGATGTATGTGTGTAGGGGAGGCCACAGTGATGTATCTGTGTAGGGGAGGCCACAGTGATGTATGTGTGTAGGGGAGGCCACAGTAATGTATGTGTGTAGGGGAGGCCACAGTGATGTATGTGTGTAGGGGAGGCCACAGTGATGTATCTGTGTAGGGGAGACCACAGTGATGTATGTGTGTAGGGGAGGCCACAGTGATGTATCTGTGTAGGGGAGGCCACAGTGATGTATCTGTGTAGGGGAGACCACAGTGATGTATGTGTGTAGGGGAGACCACAGTGATGTATCTGTGTAGGGGAGACCACAGTGATGTATCTGTGTAGGGGAGACCACAGTGATGTATCTGTGTAGGGGAGACCACAGTGATGTATCTGTGTAGGGGAGACCACAGTGATGTATCTGTGTAGGGGAGACCACAGTGATGTATCTGTGTAGGGGAGACCACAGTGATGTATCTGTGTAGGGGAGGCCACAGTGATGTATCTGTGTAGGGGAGACCACAGTGATGTATCTGTGTAGGGGAGACCACAGTGATGTATGTGTGTAGGGGAGACCACAGTGATGTATCTGTGTAGGGGAGACCACAGTGATGTATCTGTGTAGGGGAGACCACAGTGATGTATGTGTGTAGGGGAGACCACAGTGATGTATGTGTGTAGGGGAGACCACAGTGATGTATCTGTGTAGGGGAGGCCACAGTGATGTATCTGTGTAGGGGAGGCCACAGTGATGTATGTGTGTAGGGGAGGCCACAGTGATGTATCTGTGTAGGGGAGACCACAGTGATGTATCTGTGTAGGGGAGACCACAGTGATGTATCTGTGTAGGGGAGACCACAGTGATGTATCTGTGTAGGGGAGGCCACAGTGATGTATGTGTGTAGGGGAGACCACAGTGATGTATCTGTGTAGTGATGGGAGAGACCACAGTGATGTATGTGTGTAGGGAGGCCACAGTGATGTATGTGTGTAGGGGAGACCACAGTGATGTATGTGTGTAGGGGAGACCACAGTGATGTATGGTAGAGACCACAGTGATGTATGTGTGTAGGGAGGCCACAGTGATGTATGTGTGTAGGGAGGCCACAGTGATGTATGTGTGTAGGGGAGGCCACAGTGATGTATCTGTGTAGGGAGACCACAGTGATGTATGTGTGTAGGGAGACCACAGTGATGTATCTGTGTAGGGGAGACCACAGTGATGTATCTGTGTAGGGGAGACCACAGTGATGTATCTGTGTAGGGAGACCACAGTGATGTATCTGTGTAGGGGAGGCCACAGGGAGACCACAGTGATGTATGTGTGTAGGGAGGCCACAGTGATGTATGTGTGTAGGGGAGACCACAGTGATGTATGTGTGTAGGGGAGACCACCGTGATGTATCTGTGTAGGGGAGGCCACAGTGATGTATGTGTGTAGGGGAGGCCACAGTGATGTATGTGTGTAGGGGAGGCCACAGTGATGTATCTGTGTAGGGGAGGCCACAGTAATGTATCTGTGTAGGGGAGGCCACAGTGATGTATCTGTGTAGGGGAGGCCACAGTGATGTATGTGTGTAGGGGAGGCCACAGTGATGTATCTGTGTAGGGGAGGCCACAGTGATGTATGTGTGTAGGGGAGGCCACAGTGATGTATGTGTGTAGGGGAGACCACAGTGATGTATCTGTGTAGGGGGACCACAGTAATGTATCTGTGTAGGGGATGTATCTGTGTAGGGAGGCACAGTAATGTATCAGTAATGATATCTGTGTAGGGGAGGCCACAGTGATGTATGTGTGTAGGGGAGGCCACAGTGATGTATGTGTGTAGGGGAGGCCACAGTGATGTATCTGTGTAGGGGAGGCCACAGTGATGTATGTGTGTAGGGGAGGCCACAGTGATGTATGTGTGTAGGGGAGGCCACAGTAATGTATGTGTGTAGGGGAGGCCACAGTGATGTATCTGTGTAGGGGAGGCCACAGTGATGATAGGGGTATAATGTATGTGTGTAGGGAGGCCACAGTAATGTATGTGTGTAGGGAGGCCACAGTGATGTATCTGTGTAGGGAGACCACAGTGATGTATAGGGAGGCCACAGTGATGTAGGGGAGGCCACAGTGATGTATGTGTGTATGTGTGGGGAGGCCACAGTGATGTATCTGTGTAGGGAGGCCACAGTGATGTATGTGTGTAGGGAGGCCACAGTAATGTATGTGTGTAGGGGAGGCCACAGTGATGTATCTGTGTAGGGAGGCCACAGTAATGTATGTGTGTAGGGAGGCCACAGTGATGTATCTGTGTAGTGATGTATCTGGTAGGGAGGCCACAGTGAATGTATGTAGGAGAGGCCACAGTAATGTATGTGTGTAGGGGAGGCCACAGTAATGTATCTGTGTAGGGGAGGCCACAGTAATGTATGTGTGTAGGGGAGGCCACAGTAATGTATGTGTGTAGGGGAGGCCACAGTGATGTATGTGTGTAGGGGAGGCCACAGTAATGTATGTGTGTAGGGGAGGCCACAGTGATGTATGTGTGTAGGGGAGGCCACAGTAATGTATGTGTGTAGGGGAGGCCACAGTGATGTATCTGTGTAGGGAAGGCCACAGTGATGTATCTGTGTAGGGGAGGCCACAGTGATGTATCTGTGTAGGGAAGGCCACAGTGATGTATGTGTGTAGGGGAGGCCACAGTAATGTATGTGGGTAGGGGAGGCCACAGTAATGTATGTGTGTAGGGGAGGCCACAGGAACACACAAAAGGCTGGTTTGTCTGGTTGCTTAGAGGACGACGTGTCACATCAAGCTACCGATGTACACCCCCTCCCACTGTATGACCAATGCCAGCTGTTTGTGTCCATCTGTGTCCTTTACATACAATCTGACCTGAGGTTTGGATCTAGCTGGTAAACTAGGGGGAGTGTGTGTGTGTGTTCAACATACTGTGTC
>NC_068449.1:13831157-13863657 GCF_023373465.1 Oncorhynchus keta | reverse complement strand
TTTATTAGAAACACCTTGTCTTTCTCTTCTCCACCCTTCAGTGTCCAGTTTATTAGAAACACCTTGTCTTTCTCTTCTCCACCCTTCCAGTTTATTAGAAACACACTCAGTGTCCAGTTTATTAGAAACACCTTGTCTTTCTCTTCTCCACCCTTCAGTGTCCAGTTTATTAGAAACACCTTGTCTTTCTCTTCTCCACCCTTCAGTGTCCAGTTTATTAGAAACACCTTGTCTTTCTCTTCTCCACCCTTCTACACTCAGTGTCCAGTTTATTAGAAACACATTGACTTTCTCTTCTCCACCCTTCTACATTCAGTGTCCAGTTTATTAGAAACACCTTGTCTTTCTCTTCTCCACCCTTCTACATTCAGTGTCCAGTTTATTAGGAACACCTTGTCTTTATCTTCTCCACCCTTCAGTGTCCAGTTTATTAGAAACACCTTGTCTTTCTCTTCTCCACCCTTCAGTGTCCAGTTTATTAGAAACACCTTGTCTTTCTCTTCTCCACCATTCAGTGTCCAGTTTATTAGAAACACCTTGTCTTCTCCACCCATTCAGTGTCCAGTTTATTAGAAACACCTTGTCTTTCTCTTCTCCACCATTCAGTGTCCAGTTTATTAGAAACACCTTGTCTTTCTCTTCTCCACCCTTCTACATTCAGTGTCCAGTTTATTAGGAACACCTTGTCTTTCTCTTCTCCACCATTCAGTGTCCAGTTTATTAGAAACACCTTGTCTTTCTCTTCTCCACCCTTCTACACTCAGTGTCCAGTTTATTAGAAACACCTTGTCTTTCTCTTCTCCACCCTTCAGTTTATTAGAAACACATTCAGTGTCCAGTTTATTAGGAACACCTTGTCTTTCTCTTCTCCACCCTTCTACACTCAGTGTCCAGTTTATTAGGAACACCTTGTCTTTCTCTTCTCCACCCTTCAGTGTCCAGTTTATTAGAAACACCTTGTCTTTCTCTTCTCCACCCTTCAGTGTCCAGTTTATTAGAAACACCTTGTCTTTCTCTTCTCCACCCTTCAGTGTCCAGTTTATTATAAACACCTTGTCTTTCTCTTCTCCACCCTTCTACATTCAGTGTCCAGTTTATTAGGAACACCTTGTCTTTCTCTTCTCCACCCTTCAGTGTCCAGTTTATTAGAAACACCTTGTCTTTCTCTTCTCCACCATTCAGTGTCCAGTTTATTAGAAACACCTTGTCTTTCTCTTCTCCACCCTTCAGTGTCCAGTTTATTAGAAACACCTTGTCTTTCTCTTCTCCACCCTTCAGTGTCCAGTTTATTAGAAACACCTTGTCTTTCTCTTCTCCACCCTTCTACACTCAGTGTCCAGTTTATTAGAAACACCTTGTCTTTCTCTTCTCCACCCTTCTACATTCAGTGTCCAGTTTATTAGGAACACCTTGTCTTTCTCTTCTCCACCCTTCAGTGTCCAGTTTATTAGAAACACCTTGTCTTTCTCTTCTCCACCCTTCAGTGTCCAGTTTATTAGAAACACCTTGTCTTTCTCTTCTCCACCCTTCAGTGTCCAGTTTATTAGAAACACCTTGTCTTTCTCTTCTCCACCCTTCAGTGTCCAGTTTATTAGAAACACCTTGTCTTTCTCTTCTCCACCCTTCTACACTCAGTGTCCAGTTTATTAGAAACACCTTGTCTTTCTCTTCTCCACCATTCAGTGTCCAGTTTATTAGAAACACCTTGTCTTTCTCTTCTCCACCCTTCAGTGTCCAGTTTATTAGAAACACCTTGTCTTTCTCTTCTCCACCCTTCAGTGTCCAGTTTATTAGAAACACCTTGTCTTTCTCTTCTCCACCCTTCAGTGTCCAGTTTATTAGAAACACCTTGTCTTTCTCTTCTCCACCCTTCTACACTCAGTGTCCAGTTTATTAGAAACACCTTGTCTTTCTCTTCTCCACCCTTCTACATTCAGTGTCCAGTTTATTAGGAACACCTTGTCTTTCTCTTCTCCACCCTTCAGTGTCCAGTTTATTAGAAACACCTTGTCTTTCTCTTCTCCACCCTTCTACACTCAGTGTCCAGTTTATTAGAAACACCTTGTCTTTCTCTTCTCAGTTTATTAGAAACACCTTGTCCTTCTCCACACTTCAGTGTCCAGTTTATTAGAAACACCTTGTCTTTCTCTTCTCCACCCTTCAGTGTCCAGTTTATTAGAAACACCTTGTCTTTCTCTTCTCCACCCTTCAGTGTCCAGTTTATTAGAAACACCTTGTCTTTCTCTTCTCCATCCTTCTACATTCTCAGTGTCCAGTTTATTAGAAACACCTTGTCTTTCTCTTCTCCACCCTTCAGTGTCCAGTTTATTAGAAACACCTTGTCTTTCTCTTCTCAGTGTCCAGTTTATTAGAAACACCTTGTCTTTCTCTTCTCCACCCAGTTCCAGTTTATTAGAAACACATTCAGTGTCCAGTTTATTAGAAACACCTTGTCTTTCTCTTCTCCACCCTTCAGTGTCCAGTTTATTAGAAACACCTTGTCTTTCTCTTCTCCACCCTTCAGTGTCCAGTTTATTAGAAACACCTTGTCTTTCTCTTCTCCACCCTTCAGTGTCCAGTTTATTAGAAACACCTTGTCTTTCTCTTCTCCACCCTTCAGTGTCCAGTTTATTAGAAACACCTTGTCTTTCTCTTCTCCACCCTTCTACACTCAGTGTCCAGTTTATTAGAAACACCTTGTCTTTCTCTTCTCCACCCTTCAGTGTCCAGTTTATTAGAAACACCTTGTCTTTCTCTTCTCCACCCTTCTACACTCAGTGTCCAGTTTATTAGAAACACCTTGTCTTTCTCTTCTCCACCCTTCAGTGTCCAGTTTATTAGAAACACCTTGTCTTTCTCTTCTCCACCCTTCAGTGTCCAGTTTATTAGAAACACCTTGTCTTTCTCTTCTCCACCCTTCAGTGTCCAGTTTATTAGAAACACCTTGTCTTTCTCTTCTCCACCCTTCAGTGTCCAGTTTATTAGAAACACCTTGTCTTTCTCTTCTCCACCCTTCAGTGTCCAGTTTATTAGAAACACCTTGTCTTTCTCTTCTCCACCCTTCTACACTCAGTGTCCAGTTTATTAGAAACACCTTGTCTTTCTCTTCTCCACCCTTCAGTGTCCAGTTTATTAGAAACACCTTGTCTTTCTCTTCTCCACCCAGTTCAGTTTATTAGAAACACCTTGTCTTTCTCTTCTCCACTCAGTGTCCAGTTTATTAGAAACACCTTGTCTTTCTCTTCTCCACCCTTCAGTGTCCAGTTTATTAGAAACACCTTGTCTTTCTCTTCTCCACCCTTCAGTGTCCAGTTTATTAGAAACACCTTGTCTTTCTCTTCTCCACCCTTCAGTGTCCAGTTTATTAGAAACACATTGTCTTTCTCTTCTCCACCCTTCAGTGTCCAGTTTATTAGAAACACCTTGTCTTTCTCTTCTCCACCCTTCAGTGTCCAGTTTATTAGAAACACCTTGTCTTTCTCTTCTCCACCCTTCTACACTCAGTGTCCAGTTTATTAGAAACACCTTGTCTTTCTCTTCTCAGTTTATTAGAAACACCTTGTCCTTCAGTGTCCAGTTTATTAGAAACACCTTGTCTTTCTCTTCTCCACCCTTCAGTGTCCAGTTTATTAGAAACACCTTGTCTTTCTCTTCTCCACCCTTCTACACTCAGTGTCCAGTTTATTAGAAACACCCTTTGTCCAGTTTATTTTCTCTTCTCCACCCTTCAGTGTCCAGTTTATTAGAAAACACCTTGTCAGTTTATTTCTCTTCTCCACCCTTCAGTGTCCAGTTTATTAGAAATACATTGTCGTTCTCTTCTCCACCCTTCAGTGTCCAGTTTATTAGAACCACCTTGTCTTTCTCTTCTCCACCCTTCTACACTCAGTGTCCAGTTTATTAGAACCACCTTGTCTTTCTCTTCTCCACCCTTCTACACTCAGTGTCCAGTTTATCGGACCCCGGTGTTGGTCAATGCGACGGCAATGCGCAGTTGCTGCAGATTGGACTTC
The DNA here is from genome assembly GCF_023373465.1 of Oncorhynchus keta. Taxonomy (NCBI): domain Eukaryota; kingdom Metazoa; phylum Chordata; class Actinopteri; order Salmoniformes; family Salmonidae; genus Oncorhynchus; species Oncorhynchus keta. The sequence continues at coordinate 13,859,644 of NC_068449.1, read as the reverse complement.
GGTACACCACTGCCACCAGCCTGTACTGTTGACACCAGGCAGGATGGGTACATGGACTCATGCTGCTTATGCCAAATCCTGACTCTGGCATCAGCATGACTCAACAGGGAACGGGGTTCATTTGACCAGGAAATGTTTTTTTCACTCCTCAATTGTCCAGTGTTGGTGATCACGTGCCACTGGAGCCTCTTCTTGTGGTTTTTAGCTAATAGGAGTGGAACCTGGTGTGGACGTCTGATGCAATAGCCCATCTGTTACAAGGACAGTTGTTCACTCTGAGATGTCGTTCACATTCGACCTCTCTCATCAACGAGCTGTTTTCTCCCACAGGACAGCCGCTGACTGGATGTTATTTGTTTGTCGCATCATTCTCTGTAAACCCTAGACACTGTCGTGTATGAAAAGCCCAGGAGGCTGTTTCTGAGATACTGGATCCGGAGTGCCTAGCATCAATGATCATACCACGCTCAGTCACTTAGGTCACTGGTTTTGCCAATTCTAACATTCAATAGAACAGTAACTGAATGTATCGATATCTGTCTGCTTTATTTAACAAGCCACGACCACTTGACTCACTGTCTGTAGGAGCGATCCATTTTCGTGAATGGGATGATGTACCTAATAAACTGTCCGGTGATTGTATATTGCTCCTCCATTTCATAATTTCCCATTTCCCCTTTCCTCTCTCTCACTCTTCTCTTCACACTCTCTCTCTCTCTCTCTCTCTCTCTCTCTCTCTCTCTCTCTCTCTGCCCCCTTTCGCTCTCTCTCTCTCACCCCTCCCTCCCTCCCTCCCTCCCTCCCTCCCTCCCTCCCTCCCTCCTCCCTCCCTCCCTCCCTCCCTCCCTCCCTCCCTCCCTCCCTCCCTCCTCCCTCCCTCCCTCCCCCTCCCTCCCTCCCTCCCTCCCTCCCTCCCTCCCTCCCTCTCTCCAATAAGGTAGTGATAGATGCAGGATGACAGGTGGCATGACAACACCAGCTGCCAGAGCCTCCGAGTGTCGCTTCCTCCAACTACAACACAAACACACGCACACACGCTGAAATTCCCACCTTCCCAATACAGCAGGTTGGGGGAGTATAGTTCCATCCTTAGCTACCCTGCCCTCTCTATGCCTGTCCCCTCAGACAGACCAGACACGTCCCTCCTCCTGTCCTCCCCCCTCTCTATGCCTGTCCCCTCAGACAGACCAGACAGGTCCCTCCTCCTGTCCTCCCCCCTCTCTATGCCTGTCCCCTCAGACAGACCAGACAGGTCCCTCCTCCTGTCCTCCCCCCTCTCTATGCCTGCCTCCATCTCTCTCCCTCCCCCTTTCGTCTCTCTCTCTCTCTCTCTCTCTCCCTCCCTCCTTCCAGCCAGGTTGCTGTAGTGGTGTCCAGCTGGAGAGGCTGTGGTGATTACCTGCAGTTTTATTGGCTAATGGCTTGAAACATACCAATATGTCTACCACTGCCCAGAGGAGGCCGGACCCATGCTAGGGCCAACACACCCACACACACACGCCCATGCATGCACACGCACGCACACACACGCACACACACGCACACACATCTGTCCATTGAAGGATTGGCTTGTGTTAGGGCCAAGCACAATATTAAATTCAGTGAAATGCTCTTTGATGATCCACTTCCATGTCTGTCAGCCTGTTTCAATATAAACACACATATCTATACTGCTTCATCCTCTATCTAAGATATTTATCAAATAGAAAAATGATGCTATATAAAATAAATAAAACGAGTCGAATACTAGGTATACTCATAAATACCGATGCAGTGTCACTGTCACTCAGATTCACACACTTCATTCAGAAATCATGTTTACTGACACCATCAGTCCCATTGATCTATAACCTTATTTTAGTAAATACCATAATCTAAGCATCTCATCAGAAGTGATTCAGTAAGGATGAGTGTAGGTATACATCCATCCACTCATCTCCTATCTTTATTAAAGCCACTGAAAGCTGTTTAAAAAAAAAGCCTGAACCCTGACCCCTGACCCTAACCTCTAACATCTAATCATAATCTCTGGCCTGTGTCTGACCATTGATTCCTCTTGGAACCCAAACAATCAGATCAGAAAAACTTATAGCACATTGTTTTATCGCTCAGTACATGTTGTAAACACTGGAAATATCCTATTGAAACTGGTTTGTTAGCTATAAGTGGCAGGTAGCCTAGTGGTTAGAGCGTTGGGCAGGTAACAAAAGGATGCTGGATCGAATCCCCGAGCTGACAAGGTCAAAAACTAACATTCTGCCCCCAAACAAGACAATTAACCCACTGTTCCTTGGTAAGTTGTCATTCTAAGTAAGAATTTGCCTAGCTAAATGAAAAATAAGCTAACCCCTAACCAGTAACCCTAAGCAGAGGGAACGTGAAAGCCAACCTTGGATGGTCCTCTTGAAGAAGGCCTTGCAGGCCTCGCAGGAGGCCACGCCGTAGTGGTAGCCCGAGGCGATGTCGCCACACACCAGGCACAGCCGCTTGGGCATGGAATTCAACATGTACTCGCACTTGATCTGCGAGTCCTCCCCAATGGTGCTGGAGCAGTCTTCGTAGCGCTTGGAGGCCCCTGCAGGGCCCAGGGGGCCGGCCCCAGGCCCGTACAGGGTGGGGGAGTCCAGGCCGTTCTGGTGGCCGTTCATGGTAGAGCTGTAGGAGCCGCTGGCGTCACTGGAGCCCCCAGGGCTGTGGTGGTTGATGCTGTCAGCCAGGGAGGCGGGGCTGGAGGGCTCTGTCTTAATGTAGGACGGGCAGCTGGACTCTAGGTGGCGCTCTTTGCTGGACATTCTGCACAGGTGCCTGGATGGAGGTAGAGGGGGAGGTAGAAGAAGAGAGAGAGAGAGAGAGAGAGAGAGAGAGGAGGGTGAGAAAGGAGGGAGGGAGGAGAGAGTGGAGAACATGTTGTCATAGGTGAGTTAATCGTAATAAAAAATGAAAACATGTTAACATTTTGCAAAATAGTTGTCTTTTTATAGTGACATCATACTAAATCTAACTACTGGATTATTCTCAGAAAATTTTCAAAATAAAACACCTATAATCTAAATAGAATGTGTATGAGAGAGACAGAGAGTGTGTGAATGTGTGTGTGTGTTGAGGGAGGCCTGTAGAAGCATCTCTAGCCTACAGCCATCAGTCACTCTCTAGTCAATAGCAACTTGTTCTACATGAGAGTAATCACGAAGGAGGCACAGCGCTGCTCAATCATGCCTGAGACAGCCACTCACAGCAAACAGCAAACAACACACACACACGCGTGCACACACACAAGCACACAAGAAAGACCATGCACAGATATACTAAACACACATAAAACACATATCAGAGGCAAAACACACACTAAGAGATGAGGAATCTAAAGGAAAGTACTTTACCTCCACCCCTTCCAGTCCCCTGTTCAATAGCATCAACCTATTTAGCGGCAACACCCCCTCATCTCCTTCACCCCACCCCTTCAGTTCCATGGAGTGTACTGTTAATGGCAGCTGTAATTAATTGATCTCTCTCTCTCTCTCTCTCTCTCTTTTAATTAAAGAGTGATGCTACCTCAACGAGTGCTCTAAAATCCAGTCATCTTGTAAAACACCTAACTGTACTGAGACCTGGAAACCAGACATCTCTCTCTCTCTCTCTCTCTCTCTCTCTCTCTCTCTCTCTCTCTCTCTCTCTCTCTCTCTCTCACACACACACACACACACACACACACACACACACACACACACACACACACACACACACACACACACACACACACACACACACACACACACACACACACACATGGGTGGGTGGAAATTGGGCTAGTAAGTGGAAGGTCTCTAGTTTGAATCCCCGGTGGAAGGTCGCTAGTTTGAATCCTGAGCCGATGAGGTAACAAAAAATCTGCCCATGTGCCCTTGAGCAAGGCACTTATCCCTCATTGCGCCAGGGGCATGCCAGACCCTGTGTCCCCACTCTATGAGGGTGTCTCAAAAAACAGATTTCCATTTCACACGTGAATTACAGTTTTTTACAATCACTCTGGCACTAATATCAGAACCCTGATGTTATTTTTCAACACTCTAGACACAAAACTCACAACCTATGAACAAAATGCACATTTTTCAAAACTGTAACACTTTTCCCAATTGCTTGGATACAATACACATAAAGCTAAGATCATTTGTTCACTGAACTAAAAGCACCTGTTCAAAATTACACAACTTCAAATATCAAAGTATTACCATTTCAAAATGCAATTCACACATTACATCTGAGATGACTGTCTATTCATGTCATTACAACGATTGAACTATCAAGTGATACAACTGCTCAAAATGATAAATGTTGCATAGTTTTATGTTTTGTTTATTGCACCATTCTCTGTAAACTCGAGAGACTGTAGTGCGTAAAAATCCCACGAGGGCAGCTGTTTCTGAGATGCTGGAACCACCATGTGCGGCACCACGGTCAACGTTGCTTAGATTAAACATCTTGGTTAAACAACAACTAAAGTTCTCTACTCTATATACTCCATATATTGAGTTGCAGACAGCCACACGATTCGCTGTTCGGAGTAGGCTATTTGCGTTAACACGCAGGTGTACCTAATAAAGTGGCCGGTGAGTGTACGTATTCAGGCCCTTGTCATTTTTTTCCCAATACTGCCAACTTGTTACTGATGATTGATTTCACATTGTGGCACGAGTATATAGTGAAATGAGTGGTATCCACCTACAACAACATAGTGATAACATGGAGCTGGCAGGTGATCCAGGTCACAAGAGGTCAAGCAGTGGGAGGAGGAAGACGAGGAAGACGTGGTGGTCAAAGGAATGGCAGGGGACAAGCACCTCTTCTTTTGGAGAGGTATGTGGGAACGTGGTAGAGGACACGAACCAAGACAGCGGCAGCAACAGCAAAGAGTGTCCAATGAAATCCAAGCAATAGTTGTAGACCATGTCATAAATAATGGCATAACAATGACTGAGGCAGCTACAATGATTCAACCTCAGAGGATCAACGGTGGCCTCAATCATCAGAACTTTCCGCAATGAGAAGCGGTAAGTCCTCAGCGTGCACTAAACATTAGGCTACTCTCAATTATCAAATGACTGTATACTGCATGCCAAGTCGCTCTGGATAAGAGCGTCTGCTAAATGACTTAAATGTAAATGTACCACAGAGTAGGTGATGTGACTAAATGTGTTCTTACTGTAATTGTCCCTACAGAATTGAGACTCTGCCAAATAGGGGAGGCAGAGGCAAAGTTCTGACTGACCAACAAGAGCGGGCTGTGGTCAATTTGGCTCGGGCCAGAAATGATATTCACCTTACAGAAATTTGTCAGTTCATCTTGGACAATGATGACATGTTCAACAACCTGGAAGCCATACCGTTAGCCGACTATTACACGCATGCTGAAAAGGCACCAGGTGTCTCTAAAACAGCTGTACCCTGGGCCTTTTGATAGAAATGCAGAGTGAATGAGTATGTTCAGTTTCAAAATGCCTGTTATGAAAAATTCCCCCAAAATTCTACATCAATTCTCTTTCCAAAATGAATTTTTAGAGGGTGATGGAGCTGGATACTGACAAAAACCATCACAAATTCCTCTTTTTGGATGAGGCAGGCTTCCACCTGGCCAAGACAAGGAGGAGAGGTCAGAATTTCATTGGCCAGTGGGCAACAATCCAAGTACCTGGACAACGTGGGGCCAACATCACCATGTGTATGGCTATATCAGAAGATGGTGTGGTGGGATGCAGACCTCGTTTGGATCATATAATGCAGCTCTCCTTGTAACCTTCCTTGATGAGATAAATCAGGTCTGTAGAGCTGATGGTGTGACCTATGTCATTGTGTGGGATAATGTCAGGTACCACCATGCTCAAATGGTGCAAGCATGGTTTCAGGCCCATCCACAATTTACCACCCTGTACTTACCCCCCATACTCTCCTTTCCTTAATCCGATTGAGGAATTTTTCTCCACATGGAGGTGGAAGGTATATGATAGGTGCTCTCACAAACAAGCCACCCTTCTCCAGGCCATGGATGACGCATGCAATGACATCACGGCAGACCAGTGTCAGGCCTGGATTCGCCCGAAGATTCTTGCCAAGATGTTTGGCTAATGAAGACATCCATTGTGAATCCAAAAGACAGGGTTGATGGAAATATAGAAGTACAGTAATCAAACCTTGTTTTGCTTTTTACAGTAAGCCTGGTGAGGAACACTGCAGTGATGTTTTACAGTAAGCCATGTGAGGAACACTGCAGTGATGTTTTACAGTAAGCCTGGTGAGGAACACTGCAGTGATGTTTTACAGTAAGCCAGGCGAGGAACACTGCAGTGATGTTTTACAGTAAACCAGGTGAGGAACACTGCAGTGATGTTTTACAGTAAACCAGGTGAGGAACACTGCAGTGATGTTTTACAGTAAGCCAGGTGAGGAACACTGCAGTGATGTTTTAGCCAGGTAAACCAGATGTTTTACAGTAAACCAGGTGAACACTGCAGTGATGTTTTACAGTAAACCAGGTGAGGAACACTGCAGTGATGTTTTACAGTAAGCCAGGTGAGGAACACTGCAGTGATGTTTTACAGTAAGCCAGGTGAGGAACACTGCAGTGATGTTTTACAGTAAACCAGGTGAGGAACACTGCAGTGATGTTTTACAGTAAGCCAGGTGAGGAACACTGCAGTGATGTTTTACAGTAAGCCAGGTGAGGAACACTGCAGTTGATGTTTTACTGTAGTTTGTTTCATTTTTGTAGATCATAATTTTTGCTTTGATTCAATGAAGCCTGTGTTGTGATTTTATTGTATTTCATCAATACATTTCAGATTTTGTTCAATGATTCCACTGTGTCTGTAGTATTCTCTCTACTAGTCCTTTTACAGTGATGTATTTACGTGAAGTGCCATAATGAAACATGTATCACATATTTTGTACTACAATATTTCATGATTGTACAAACAACTACACAGTGAAACTATCGGTATCTTGTGTGTGGGTGAACTAAATGAATGTTCCTATGGTATTTCATGATAAATGAGTTATTTGAACCAATGATTCTGCGGGTGCAAGGTTTTAAGATCTGAATGCGCAGTGCAATGTTTGAGCATCGTACAGCCTGTGTTACAAGTGATGACCGTAATGAGTTTTGTGTCTGGAGTTTTGAAAAAAATGACCGCAAGGTTCTGAAATGAGGGTAAAAGTGACTGTAAAACTGTAATACACACTTTTACGGTGTCAGTCAAATGTTTGGACACACCTATTCGTTCAAGGGAAATTTATACATTGAAGAATAATAGTGAAGACATCAAATTCTTCAAAGTAGCCACCCTTTGCCTCTTGGCATTCTCTCAACTAGCTTAATGAGGTAGTGACCTGGATTGAATTTCAATGAACAGGTGTGACTTGTTAAAAGTTCATTTCTTCTTAATGCATTTGAGCCATTCAGTTGTGTTGTGACAAGGTAGGGGGGGTATACAGAAGATATCCCTATTTGGTAAAAGACCAAGTCTATATTAATATTATTATTATTATTTTTAATTGAACTTTTATTTAACTAGGCAAGTCAGTTAAGAACTATTGTAGCTTCACGGTTCATTTAGTTAGTTTTTTCTTTTGTTTTGCTTTGCCTTGCTTTGCTTTGAGGTTCACATAGCAATAAAGATGTGGAACCCAGATCACGCTGCGCTTTGGTCCCGTTATTATGATGATCGTGACAGCACCCACCAAATTATTATTACTCACGTACATACAGCTGCTCATACACGTACATACAGCTGCTCATACACGTACATACAGCTGCTCATACACGTACATACAGCTGCTCATACACGTACATACAGCTGCTCATACACGTACATACAGCTGCTCATACACGTACATACAGCTGCTCATACACGTACATACAGCTGCTCATACACGTACATACAGCTGCTCATACACGTACATACAGCTGCTCATACACGTACATACAGCTGCTCATACACGTACATACAGCTGCTCATACACGTACATACAGCTGCTCATACACGTACATACAGCTGCTCATACACGTACATACAGCTGCTCATACACGTACATACAGCTGCTCATACACGTACATACAGCTGCTGCTCATACACGTACATACAGCTGCTCATACACGTACATACAGCTGCTCATACACGTACATACAGCTGCTCATACACGTACATACAGCTGCTCATACACGTACATACAGCTGCTCATACACGTACATACAGCTGCTCATACACGTACATACAGCTGCTCATACACGTACATACAGCTGCTCATACACGTACATACAGCTGCTCAACCGTAAGAGACAGCAAGTAGAGAACTGATAAAAACAGCAACGTTTTGGAAAACACTTCAGGAACTGTTTAGAAACATTTAGACTTCTTGGTGTCGCTTTATAACACAACCCTTAGGTTTTCCCAGAGGCAAAAACAACTCCCCTTCATAACTCTGAAACAAGAAGTTATTAACCATAAGTATTTTTAACCTCTCTAATCCCTCTCTCTCTCCTCAGGTCTACAACAGGCTGTAATATTCACAACTATGTATAAACTCAATTGTCAAATGGTGGCTTTTATTCCAAGCCCCACTTTAATCTAAAATTAGACGCAATAAAATTCCCATTAGCTGCGAGAGGGATGGGATTCTAGGCTCTATATTTTAGAAGAAAGGAAAGCCATTTTGACAGAGAAGAGACCATTTGAGAGGATATTATTGTATCTGTTTTCGGGAACGCAAGGCAGCCCCAATCCCTGGGAGGGCCATTAAGAGGAGAGTTTAAGAGTTTAAGAGCTCAGATTTAGTTGCTGCTTATTAATGGGAACAATAACTGTCAGGGAATAAAATGACATGTGTAGTACTGAGTGAGAGAGAAGATTGAGAAATAACAGAGAGAGAGAGAGAGAGAGAGAGAGAGAGAGAGAGAGAGAGAGAGAGAGAGAGAGAGAGAGAGAGAGAGAGAGAGAGAGAGAGAGAGAGAGAGAGAGAGAGAGAGAGAGAGAGAGAGATGAAGGTAGACCCTGCTCTATACTATAGTACGTCGTCCGTTCCTGCAGTCGAATGACATAGTGAGTGGAATGTTATTCATATTTTTCATAATTTCATAAATAATATACATTATTAAGAAAAAAAAGGTTTTGTTATATTTCAGTCTTCTGTGATGTATGTAAAGTGTAATTTTAGGATGCAAACTCAAAATGTAATACATTTCAACTCTATATCTAACATGGTACTGTACTTTTGTTTCAAAGTAGACTTGTTTAAGTCGACCAAGAAACACTGTGTGACCCTGATTTAGCCCACTGCAGTAAATTAAAGAACACTCAACGTGCCTGTCTCTTTATGTTGCCAAGAGTGAAGGGGCAGACATCTGTGTAATTCTTAATATTCCATCTTCATGAGCACAGAGAGATTGCAGTCATATATGAAGTCAGTCAAATTAGAAGACAGTCATATAAGAAGGCAGTCATATTAGAAGACAGTCATATAATAAGGCAGTCATATTAGAAGACAGTCATATAAGAAGGCAGTAAAATTAGAAGACAGTCATATAAGAAGGCAGTCATATTAGAAGACAGTCATATAAGAGGCAGTCATATTAGAAGGCAGTCATATAATAAGGCAGTCATATTAGAAGACAGTCATATAAGAAGGCAGTCAAATTAGAAGACAGTCATATAATAAGGCAGTCATATTAGAAGACAGTCATATAAGAAGGCAGTCAAATTAGAAGGCAGTCATATAATAAGGCAGTCATATTAGAAGACAGTCATATAAGAAGGCAGTCATATTAGAAGACAGTCATTAGAAGACAGTCATATAAGAAGGCAGTCATATTAGAAGACAGTCATATCAGATGGCAGTCATATTAGAAGACAGTCATATAAGAAGACAGTCATATTAGAAGACAGTCATATAAGAAGGCAGTCATATTAGAAGGCAGTCATATTAGAAGACAGTCATATAAGAAGGCAGTCAAATTAGAAGACAGTCATATTAGAAGGCAGTCATATTAGAAGACAGTCATATAAGAAGGCAGTCAAATTAGAAGACAGTCATATAATAAGGCAGTCATATTAGAAGACAGTCATATAAGAAGGCAGTCAAATTAGAAGACAGTCATATAATAAGGCAGTCATATTAGAAGACAGTCATATAAGAAGGCAGTCATATTAGAAGACAGTCATATAAGAAGGCAGTCATATTAGAAGATAGTCATATGAGAAGGCAGTCATATTAGAAGACAGTCATATAAGAGACAGTCATATTAGAAGGCAGTCATATAATAAGGCAGTCATATTAGAAGACAGTCATATAAGAAGGCAGTCATATTAGAAGACAGTCATTAGAAGACAGTCATATAAGAAGGCAGTCATATTAGAAGACAGTCATATAAGAAGGCAGTCATATTAGAAGACAGTCATATAAAAAGGCAGGCAGTCAAATTAGAAGACAGTCATATAATAAGGCAGTCAAATTAGAAGACAGTCATATAATAAGGCAGTCATATTAGAAGACAGTCATTAGAAGACAGTCATATAAGAAGGCAGTCATATTAGAAGACAGTCATATAAGAAGGCAGTCATATTAGAAGACAGTCATATAAAAAGGCAGGCAGTCAAATTAGAAGACAGTCATATAATAAGGCAGTCATATTAGAAGACAGTCATATAAGAAGGCAGTCAAATTAGAAGACAGTCATATAATAAGGCAGTCATATTAGAAGACAGTCATATAAGAAGGCAGTCAAATTAGAAGACAGTCATATAATAAGTCAGTCATATTAGAAGACAGTCATATAAGAAGGCAGTCATATTAGAAGACAGTCATATAAGAAGGCAGTCATATTAGAAGATAGTCATATTAGAAGACAGTCATATAAGAGACAGTCATAATAGAAGGCAGTCATATCAGAGGCAGTCATAATAGAAGGCAGTCATATCAGATGGCAGTCATATTAGAAGGCAGTCATATTAGAGGCAGTCATAATAGAAGGCAGTCATATCAGATGGCAGTCATATTAGAAGGCAGTCATAATAGAAGGCAGTCATATCAGAGGGCAGTCATATTAGAGACAGTCATATTAGAAGGCAGTCATATAAGAGACAGTCATATTAGAAGACAGTCATATTAGACAGTCATATTAGAAGACAGTCATATTAGAAGACAGTCATATTAGAAGACAGTCATATTAGAAGACAGTCATATAAGAGACAGTCATATTAGAAGACAGTCATATTAGAAGGCAGTCATATTAGAAGACAGTCATATAAGAGACAGTCATATTAGAAGACAGTCATATTAGAAGGCAGTCATATTAGAAGACAGTCATATTAGAAGGCAGTCATATCAGAGGCAGTCATAATAGAAGGCAGTCATATCAGATGGCAGTCATATTAGAAGGCAGTCATATTAGAGGCAGTCATAATAGAAGGCAGTCATATCAGATGGCAGTCATATTAGAAGGCAGTCATAATAGAAGGCAGTCATATCAGATGGCAGTCATATTAGAGACAGTCATATTAGAAGGCAGTCATATAAGAGACAGTCATATTAGAAGATAGTCATATTAGAAGACAGTCATATTAGAAGACAGTCATATTAGAAGACAGTCATATTAGAAGACAGTCATATAAGAGACAGTCATATTAGAAGACAGTCATATTAGAAGGCAGTCATATTAGAAGACAGTCATATAAGAGACAGTCATATTAGAAGACAGTCATATTAGAAGGCAGTCATATTAGAAGACAGTCATATTAGAAGGCAGTCATATCAGAGGCAGTCATAATAGAAGGCAGTCATATCAGATGGCAGTCATATTAGAAGGCAGTCATATTAGAGGCAGTCATAATAGAAGGCAGTCATATCAGATGGCAGTCATATTAGAAGGCAGTCATAATAGAAGGCAGTCATATTAGAAGGCAGTCATATTAGAGGCAGTCATAATAGAAGGCAGTCATATCAGATGGCAGTCATATTAGAAGGCAGTCATAATAGAAGGCAGTCATATCAGATGGCAGTCATATTAGAAGGCAGTCATATTAGATGGAAGTCATATTAGAAGGAAGTCATATTAGAGACCGTCATATCAGATGGAAGTCATATTAGAGACAGTCACATTAGAGACAGTCATATTAAAAACCAGTCATATTAGAGACAGTCATATTAGAGACAGGCATATTAGAGACAGTCATATTAGAGACAGTCATATGAGAGACAGTCATATTAAAGACCAGTCATATTAGAGACAGTCATATTAGAGACAGTCATATTAGAGACAGTCATATTAAAGACCAGTCATATTAGAGACAGTCATATTAAAGACCAGTCATATTAGAGACAGTCATATTAGAGACAGTCATATTAGAGACAGTCATATTAAAGACCAGTCATATTAGAGACAGTCATATTAAAGACCAGTCATATTAGAGACAGTCATATTAGAGACAGTCATATTAGAGACAGTCATATTAGAGACAGTCATATTAAAGACCAGTCATATTAGAGACAGTCATATTAAAGAACAGTCATATTAGAGACTGTCATATTAGAGACAGTTATATTAGAGACAGTCATATTAGAGACAGTCATATTAGAGACAGTCATATTAGAGACAGTCATATTAAAGACCAGTCATATTAGAGACAGTCATATTAGAGACAGTCGTATTAGATGACAGTCATGTTAAAAGACTGTCATATTAGAAGCCAATCATATTAGTGGCAGTCATATTAGAGACATTATCATTAAACAAATTGATCTGAGGCAAATGTATCAGCAGCACATGCTCAAGTCTGTTTTTATCTGGGTGCCAGGTATTGTGTGTGCGTGTGTGTGTGCATGCGTGCTGTGTGTGTGCGTGTGTGTGTGCATGCCGTGTGTGTGCGTGTGTGTGTGCATGCGTGCCGTGTGCGTGTGTGTGCATGCGTGCCGTGTGTGTGCGTGTGTGTGCATGCGTTCCGTGTGTGTGCGTGTGTGTGTGCATGTGTGCCGTGTGTGTGCGTGTGTGTGTGTGCATGTGTGCCGTGTGTGTGCGTGTGCGCGCAAGGTGCTGTTGGATGGACACATTAATCACAGCGTTGGAGACAAATTAACGACTTGCTCTCCGTGACAATGATGTTTTGACGAAAGAGAGGAGAGAAACAGAGCGAGAGAAAGGAGAGTGAACAAGAGAGATAAAAGGGACATTGAAATAGAGAGATAAAGAAACTATCAGGAAGCTAAGCAAACAACAAATAAATACGGATAAAAAAATATATTTTATATGAATGACAGGTCGAAATATTATTTTCTTTGGCACGTTGAAACCTCCCTCTGTGTTCAGCTCAGTTCAAAGCCAGAAGGCCCCTGTGTTAAAATCAACGATAAATAGATATTTAATCATCAGCAGATCAAAACACTTTCAGATCTCCGTGCAACAACAAAGGCCTAACCAGCCCCCTGATACTCAGCCTGACGCGTCTCAGTTTAACACACGTCAGATATAAAGCACAAACAATCTCCATCAATAGACAAAAAGACGCCGTTTCTCACTTCGACATCATATATTCAACACCTTGGTCTACCTGCCTTTTACTAAAGGTTACCCCTCCGAGGGGAACACAAAACAAACAGATTACCCACTTTCATACCCTCCTTTTTTCCTCTGCTCTGTCATTTTCTCTTCATCTGTGTCTTTTTTCTGGGCTTGCTGAAGCGAGGCGTGGTGAAATCAACAGGAGACCAGTAGTGGTGTGTGTGTGTGTGTGTGTGGTGATGTTGGTGGACCACTCTGCCATGACAAGGTGTCATTAGGAAAGGACCACTGATTCACTGTTCTGACAGCTGCTAGGACAAACATGCAATCATCGTATAAGAGGGAGTCACCGAGGGGGGCCACAATACACCTACCACTCTCTACCGCTCTGTTTACATGTCTCTCCTCTCCTCTACTTGGTTCTTTCTCTATAATTTCCCCCACTGTTTCCATTTTTCTCTCTCCTTTTGTCTTAATCTGACAAATAATTTCATCAGTGTCATGCATTGTGTCTCCTCTCCACACAGATAAGGAAAGTCCAATAAGTCCAATAAGCAAAAATATCTATCTAGATGGGGCCAACGCTGGGAAATAAAGACAGGCAATGCATTTACATTTTTATAGTTACATGAATAGGATGATGTCATCACAATGACTTTTTTTCTCCTTCTTTCCGCTACCATCCTGATTCTGCTGTTTCTTTAGCTGCATTGAACCACAGTCAGGTTGTTCGCTCTGAACATCAATCGAAGGGAGAAGTTTGCTCTTCTGAAGAATTATGGGTAAGAAACACTGGCTTCCTGTTCTGGTGAATTATGTGTAAATGGCCTCTGGTTCCTTGCTGGGCTTGGTGTGTTTGTGTGTGTGTGTGTGTTTGTGTACGTGTATGTGTGCCTGTGTGGGTGTGCGCATGTGTGTTTGTATACTGGTGGGAGGATGATTACAGTTGTTTCTGTCGGAGGAGGATTAATACATAATAAAAGGAGAGCCAGCGGATGTAAATCGTCTCCCGGCGAGGCAGGAAGATCAATTGTTATAACATTACAGGCTGGGAAAGTAGTCATTCACTCTATCGGCTGCAGAATAAACCCACTGATTACATGCAATCAATGTGATAATGGCAAAAACACATTTGGCCAATGGGCCGCACGGCCGTAAAGCCGTCTCTTCGAGGCTCACGCTACACTAGACAAGCTAACAGAGGGGACCGGAATAAATGCGACATATACTGTTAAAGCGCTAGGTAGGACAGGCTAGCAGAGGGGACGGTAATGATTGTGACACACGTCGGAGGCCTGTGGTTCCTAACCTGTCTTAGATCAAACAAGGATTACCACCAGGGTACATCTCCAGCTGTGGCCATTTATATAACACTATTGATTTACCATTATGTTATTTATATAAACACATTCTGTCCCTTCCTAGCTATTTCCCTTCCACTACATCCAGTCTTCATAAGAAATTAAACCAAAAACACTCCAGGAATCATTGTTAATTCTGAAAATACATCATATGAAATTATTATGATTTATCTGTAAAAAATATCAATAAATATATCAAATATTTTGGTATCATATTCCTATAATTAATATACCTACCTCGGAAAAATTGTGTCATTCCACTACAACACAAATGTCAATGTGAATGATAGATATTATTTCTGTTATTTCTGCTGAGGTGATGTTGTTGAACAGGTGGGTGTGTAATGGGACCAGATATGAAAGAAGCATGGTCTTGTTCACTGAAGACAGGCCTGTCAAGGTGGGCCGATCCTCAAAAGATATGGCTCTGTCTGCTGTCTGTGTGTGTATGTGGGTATGTGTGTGTATGTGTAGCTATGTGTGTGTGTGTGTGTGTTACTAGAGAACAGAGCTGTAGGCGCAGCCCTTAACCACTCAACACAACACCATACAAGACAATATGAAACTCAACAATGAAAAATAAAGGACAGAAGAATGATCACTATTCTCTCAGTTCAGTCTGTATAGAAAACAACATTTTCCTTTATTGAAACACTCAATGAAAAGTGTGCAGTGCTTGTAGCCGTGGTCTGGTGTGTGAGTGGATAAGCAGTGTTATCTGGGAGCATTAGGGGTGCAGAGACCCCTCAAAACATTCACTGACACGAACACACACCCTCGCTGACACGCACACTGTGGCTGACACACACACACCCTGGCTGACACACACACCCTCGCTGACACGCACACTGTGGCTGACACACACACACCCTGGCTGACACACACACCCTGGCTGACACACACTGTGGCTGACACACACACACACACACCCTGGCTGACACACACTGTCGTGCCGGGATGGATTCAGAGTAAATAAACTTGGCTGTTTTTCAATAAGCAGCAATACTCCAAAACTACATGACTCCGCTGTCAGAGCGAAGCGCTCATCTGTTTAACACACACACACACACACACACACACACACACACACACACACACACACACACACACACACACACACACACACACACACACACACACACACACACACACACACACACACACACACACACACACACACACACACACACACACACACACACACGCTCAAATAAGTTTGAACCAGACGTGGGATCAAATGAAGTTGCTGAAAAAACTTGTCCGGATTAAAAAACACATCTTATTAAACAAATGATAAAAGAGGATTTTACTCCCAGAAATATGACAGGGTTATGAGATGTGAAATGGGAGGATAGGATGGAGGGAGAGGGAGAGAGGGGTGGAGAAGAGAGGGGTAGAAAAGAGAGGAGGGAGGGAAAGGTGAGTGTGCAGGCAATAAGATGGCGTTGGTTGTGTCTGTCGTTGGGTCGGTGGGGTGATGGGGCGGCGGGGCGTTGGGGCGGTGGGGCGGAGGGCAGCGGGGTGATGGTGCTGCGGGGAGTTGGGGCGGTGGGGTGATGGGGCGGCGGGGCGTTGGGGCGGTGGGGCGGTGGAGGGCAGCGGGGGATGGTGCTGCGGGAGTTGGGGCGGTGGGGGTGATGGGGCGGGGAGTTGGGGCGGTGGGGCGGAGGGCAGCGGGGTGATGGGGCGGCGTGGCATTGGGGCGGTGGGGTGATGGGGCGGTGGGGCGGAGGGCGGTGGGGTGATGGGGCGGCGATGGCGGGGAGTTGGGGCGGTGGGGTGATGGGGCGGCGGGGAGTTGGGGGGTGGGGAGTTGGGGCGGGGGGCGGAGGGCAGCGGGGTGATGGTGCTGCGGGGAGTTGGGGCGGTGGGGTGATGGGGCGGCGGGGCGGGGGGTGGTGATGGGGGGCGGAGTTGGGGCAGCGGGTGATGGGATGGCGGGGCGTTGGGGCGGCGGGGTGTGGCATTGGGGCGGTGGGGTGATGGGGCGTTGGGGTGATGGGGCGGTGGGTCGGAGGGCGGTGGGGTGATGGGGGGCGGAGTGATGGGGCGGCGGGGAGTTGGGGCGGTGGGGTGATGGGGCGGCGGGGAGTTGGGGGCGGTGGTGATGGGGGGCGGGGAGTTGGGGCGGTGGGGAGATGGGGCGGTGGGGCGGAGGGCGTGATGGGGGGCGGGGAGTTGGGGGGTGGGGTGATGGGGCGGCGGGGCGTTGGGGCGGAGGGCAGCGGGGTGATGGGGGGCAGGGAGTTGGGGCGGTGGGGTGATGGGGTGGCGGGGCGTTGGGGCGGCGGGGTGATGGGGTGGCGGGGTGATGGGGCGGCGGGGCGTTGGGGCGTTGGGGCGGTGGGGTGATGGGGCGGCGGGGCGTTGGGGCGGTGGGGCGGTTGTTGTTTGGGGTGAGAAGCAGAGCAGAGCGGGCCCAGGCCGGCAGCCTCTTTAACCAGATCAGATTGGGGAAATTGGCTGTCAGGACAGGATTGTCGTGATTTATACCCGTCTATCAAGAAGAGAGGAAACGGTGCAAGCTGCTCCCGCTAGCCCCCGTCTCCCTCCCTCCTCCTTCCCCTCCTCCTTCCCCTCGCTACGCTTGCAAAGCATCTTACACCCTTAACGCCACCATCTGCTACGAAATCTAATTCACATTCCACCATAATCAGGTTTACCCTGTAATGCCCACTCTGCCTCTCTGTCTGTCTGTCTGTCTGTCTGTCTGTCTGTCTGTCTGTCTGTCTGTCTGTCTGTCTGTCTGTCTGTCTGTCTGTCTGTCTGTCTGTCTCCCTTTCTACCTTTACTCTATCCCTTCCACTTCCTACCTCTCTCACTTTCTCCTTCTCTCTCTCTCTCTTTTACACTATCTGTCTTCATAAATGCATGTCTTTTACACGGTCCGTGGTATGTGTGTTTATGTGAACGTGACTGTCCGTAACTATATATTTGTCATTGTTATACTAAATACATTTATCCCACACAGCAGGGTATAGATGCGGTAAAGAGGTCAGTGGAACTCGACCCAAACAATGGAACTGCAATGGAAACACATGGTGGAAAGATCCCCATAGATGGAGTAAAGGAGTCAATGGAAACACATGGTGGAAAGATCCCTATAGATGGAGTAAAGGAGTCAATGGAAACACATGGTGGAAAGATCCCCATAGATGGAGTAAAGGAGTCAATGGAAACACATGGTGGAAAGATCCCTATAGACGGAGTAAAGGAGTCAATGGAAACACATGGTGGAAAGATCCCTATAGAGATAAAGGAGTCAATAAAGGAAAGTCAATGGAAACACATGGTGGAAAGATCCCTATAGATGGAGTAAAGGAGTCAATGGAAACACATGGTGGAAAGATCCCCATAGATGGAGTAAAGGAGTCAATGGAAACACATGGTGGAAAGATCCCTATAGATAGAGTAAAGGAGTCAATGGAAACACATGGTGGAAAGATCCCTATAGATGGAGTAAAGGAGTCAATGGAAACACATGGTGGAAAAATCCCTATAGATGGAGTAAAGGAGTCAATGGAAACACATGGTGGAAAGATCCCTATAGATGCAGTAAAGGAGTCAATGGAAATGTGTAGGGGAAAGATCCCTATAGATGGAGTAAAGGAGTCAATGGAAACGTGTAGGGGAAAGATCCCTATAGATGGAGTAAAGGAGTCAATGGAAACACATGGTGGAAAGATCCCAATGGAAAATAGATGGAGTAAAGGAGTCACATGGTGGAAAGAAGATGTAAAGGAGTCAATGGAAACACATGGTGGAAAGATCCCTATAGATGGAGTAAAGGAGTCAATGGAAACACATGGTGGAAAGATCCCTATAGATGGAGTAAAGGAGTCAATGGAAACACATGGTGGAAAGATCCCTATAGATGGAGTAAAGGAGTCAATGGAAATGTGTAGGGGAAAGATCCCTATAGATGGAGTAAAGGAGTCAATGGAAACACATGGTGGAAAGATCACATGGTGGAAAGATCCCTATAGACGGAGTAAAGGAGTCAATGGAAACACATGGTGGAAAGATCCCTATAGATGGAGTAAAGGAGTCAATGGAAACACATGGTGGAAAAATCCCTATAGATGGAGTAAAGGAGTCAATGGAAACACATGGTGGAAAGATCCCTATAGATGCAGTAAAGGAGTCAATGGAAATGTGTAGGGGAAAGATCCCTATAGATGGAGTAAAGGAGTCAATGGAAACGTGTAGGGGAAAGATCCCTATAGATGGAGTAAAGGAGTCAATGGAAACACATGGTGGAAAGATCCCAATAGATGGAGTAAAGGAGTCAATGGAAATGTGTAGGGGAAAGATCCCTATAGATGGAGTAAAGGAGTCAATGGAAACACATGGTGGAAAGATCCCTATAGATGGAGTAAAGGAGTCAATGGAAACACATGGTGGAAAGATCCCTATAGATGGAGTAAAGGAGTCAATGGAAATGTGTAGGGGAAAGATCCCTATAGATGGAGTAAAGGAGTCAATGGAAACACATGGTGGAAAGATCCCTATAGACGGAGTAAAGGAGTCAATGGAAACACATGGTGGAAAGATCCCTATAGATGGAGTAAAGGAGTCAATGGAAACACATGGTGGAAAGATCCCTATAGATGGAGTTAAAGGAGTCAATGGAAACGTGTAGGGGAAAGATCCCTATAGATGGAGTAAAGGAGTCAATGGAAACGTGTAGGGGAAAGATCCCTATAGATGGAGTAAAGGAGTCAATGGAAACACATGGTGGAAAGATCCCTATAGACGGAGTAAAGGAGTCAATGGAAACACATGGTGGAAAGATCCCTATAGACGGAGTAAAGGAGTCAATGGAAACACATGGTGGAAAGATCCCTATAGACGGAGTAAAGGAGTCAATGGAAACACATGGTGGAAAGATCCCTATAGACGGAGTTAAAGAGTCAATGGAAACGTGTAGGGGAAAGATCCCTATAGATGGAGTAAAGGAGTCAATGGAAACGTGTAGGGGAAAGATCCCTATAGATGGAGTAAAGGAGTCAATGGAAACACATGGTGGAAAGATCCCAATAGATGGAGTAAAGGAGTCAATGGAAACGTGTAGGGGAAAGATCCCTATAGATGGAGTAAAGGAGTCAATGGAAACGTGTAGGGGAAAGATCCCTATAGATGGAGTAAAGGAGTCAATGGAAACGTGTAGGGGGAAGATCCCTATAGATGGAGTAAAGGAGTCAATGGAAACGTGTAGGGGGAAGATCCCTATAGATGGAGTAAAGGAGTCAATGGAAACACATGGTGGAAAGATCCCTATAGACGGAGTAAAGGAGTCAATGGAAACGTGTAGGGGAAAGATCCCTATAGATGGAGTAAAGGAGTCAATGGAAACGTGTAGGGGAAAGATCCCTATAGATGGAGTAAAGGAGTCAATGGAAACACATGGTGGAAAGATCCCTATAGACGGAGTAAAGGAGTCAATGGAAACGTGTAGGGGAAAGATCCCTATAGATGGAGTAAAGGAGTCAATGGAAACACATGGTGGAAAGATCCCTATAGACGGAGTAAAGGAGTCAATGGAAACGTGTAGGGGAAAGATCCCTATAGATGGAGTAAAGGAGTCAATGGAAACGTGTAGGGGAAAGATCCCTATAGATGGAGTAAAGGAGTCAATGGAAACACATGGTGGAAAGATCCCTATAGACGAAGTAAAGGAGTCAATGGAAACACATGGTGGAAAGATCCCTATAGACCAGGGGTGTCAAAGTCAAATGGACGGAGGGCCAAATAAAAAATTTAGCTACAAGCCGAGGGCCGGACTGTTCGAATGTTCATTGAAAAATGTTTAAATGACGCATATAGTCTAGTGAACCTAATTGAACCTACTGAAAACCTAACAAATATATTCCAATATGATCAGATAAATAAAGCAATATTTTCTTATGGCTCTGTCAGTAATCTTTAATTTTCAACAGACACAAAAGACAAATTTCCTTTATATAAAAATCCCCATAACATGAACATTAAATGAAAGAAACCGGTATTCAAGGCACCATCAGTAGCCTATATTTTCTATTTTAGCAAAAGTGGGCTAAATTTACTTCAAAGAAAAAAACAATAATAGCAATTTTCTATCATCCACTCAACTGAAATATTTTTAAAATATAATTGGATTGAAATACAATAAAATAAAGTGCAAAAATCTATTAATCAAAAACAACACTTTGTTTAAGGAGAAGTAACATGCAGTGAAAACAAATATTAAACTTTAACTTTTAAACTTGAACTGAGTAAAAACTCTAAATATGTGATTGCACAGTAATGTTCACTTGTTTGAGGTTGAGGGTGATACTTGGTGGTGTCCCATCTTTTCCACAAGTTCATCAATGTTCGGGGTAAGGCTCTGAGCTGAGGAAATCCTCAGAATTGAGTGGAGGTGTTCAGCAGTAAGTCGACTTCTGTGTGATGTTTTGTTCAAGTTCATCAAAGAAAACAGTTGTTCACACAGGTATGTGCTGCCAAACATAGACAACGTTTGAGCAGCCTGGATGCGCAGCTGGGGCATTGTGTCGGGGGAGGAAACGGGCGAACTCCGCAGCACCCACTGCCGCATATTTTGCCCTCAGTGCATCATTGCATTGGAGGTCAATCAACTCCATTTGGAGGTTTGGTGGTGAGCTTTCCACGTCAACAGCAAATGGGTTACCGAGCAGTTCCAACCTGCTTTTTGTGCTTCAAAGTCAGCAAATCGGCGTCGAAAGTCAGCGGCAAGCATACCTATTTTATCAGCCAACTGTGCGCTCGGGAACGCACTGGTAGAGAGCTTCTCTTTCATGGTCTGGCAGCTGGGAAAGTGGCTCAAATTTTCTTTCCGCATCTGCGTCTCCCACAGAGTCAGTTTGGTTTTAAATGCCTTCACTGTACTGTACATATCAGAGATGACACGATCCCGACCCTGCAGCTGCAAGTTCATTGCATTCAGATGACTCGTAATGTCACACAGAAAAGCCATTTCACACAGAAACATTTCGTCTCGGAGTTGTGTTGTGTCTTTCCCTTTGCTGTCCAAGAACAGACAAATCTCCTCACGAAGCTCGAAACATCTTTGAAGCACCTTTCCCTGGCTTAGCCATCGCACCTCTGTGTGATAAGGCAAATCACCATGCTCCGTTTCTAACTCCGTCAGAAATGCCTTGAACTGGCGGTGATTCAAACCTTTGGCTCTGATAAAGTTAACTGTGCGCGTGATGATGCTCATTACATGCTCCATTTTCAAGGCTTTACCGCACAACGCTTCCTGGTGTATGATACAATGATAAGCTGTCAGCTCACCTGTCGCGTTTTCCTCTTGCATCTTTTCCCGTATCTTCGCCACCAGTCCGCTCCTGTGTCCACACATCGCAGGTGCTCCGTCGGTTGTCAAACCCACGAGTTTTCCCAAGGCAGCTCCATCTCATTTACACATCTTGACACCTCTTCATACAAATCATGCCCCGTAGTTGTGCCATGCATAGGACGTAAAGCCAAAAACTCCTCTGTCACGCTTAGGCTGGAGTCCACTCCGCGGATGAAAATTGACAACTGGGCAATGTCAGAAATGTCGGTGCTCTCATCCACAGCCAAGGAATATGCAATGAAATCTTTTCCCTTTTTCACAAGCTGCTCTTTTAGATTGATGGACAACTGGTCTACTCTCTCGGCAATGGTGTTTCTGCTCAGACTCACATTTAAAAAGAGTTGCCTTTTTTCTGGGCAAACTTCGTCACAAACTTTAATCATGCAGTTTTTGATGAAATCCCCCTCCGTAAATGGCCGGGCTGATTTAGCGATCTCTTCTGCCAAAATAAAACTGGCCTTGACAGCAGCCTGGCCTTGTGATTTGGCTTTTTGAACAGAGCCTGTCGAGATTTGAGGCCTCGTTTTAATTCCTCTGCCTTTTGTAGCCTTTGTTCCATGTCCATATTCTTGTTTTTGTCCGCGTGTTTCGTTTCATAATGTCGTCTCAGATTATACTCTTTCAGTACCGCCACACTTTCTCCACACAGAAGACACACAGGTTTTCCAGCTACCTCCGTGAACAAATACTCCGACTCCCACCTTGTTTGAAACCCCCGGTTCTCAGTGTCCACCTTCCGTTTTGCCATTTTTGATGGGTATGTGAAAGTTAATTTTACTGTGATGCTGACAACTGCTGTGCCAATAAATATTGAAATGAAGCAGCCTACTGCTCGGTGCGTCACCGTTGCATTGTGGGAAATGTAGTATTGGTGCGTGTAAAAGATCTGCGGGCTGCCGGCTTGCTGCGGTCTGCGGGCCGGTTCTAATAATAAATCAAGATCATCCCAGGGGCCGTAAAAAACCTTCTCGCGGGCCGGATGTGGCCCGCGGGCCTTGACTCTGACATATGTGCTATAGACGGAGTAAAGGAGTCAATGGAAACACATGGTGGAAAGATCCCTATAGATGGAGTAAAGGAGTCAATGGAAACACATGGTGGAAAGATCCCCATAGATGGAGTAAAGGAGTCAATGGAAACACATGGTGGAAAGATCCCAATAGATGGAGTAAAGGAGTCAATGGAAACGTGTAGGGGGAAGATCCCTATAGATGGAGTAAAGGAGTCAATGGAAACACATGGTGGAAAGATCCCTATAGATGGAGTAAAGGAGTCAATGGAAACACATGGTGGAAAGATCCCTATAGATGGAGTAAAGGAGTCAATGGAAACGTGTAGGGGGAAGATCCCTATAGATGGAGTAAAGGAGTCAATGGAAACGTGTAGGGGAAAGATCCCTATAGATGGAGTAAAGGAGTCAATGGAAACACATGGTGGAAAGATCCCAATAGATGGAGTAAAGGAGTCAATGGAAACGTGTAGGGGGAAGATCCCTATAGATGGAGTAAAGGAGTCAATGGAAACGTGTAGGGGAAAGATCCCTATAGATGGAGTAAAGGAGTCAATGGAAACACATGGTGGAAAGATCCCAATAGATGGAGTAAAGGAGTCAATGGAAACACATGGTGGAAAGATCCCTATAGATGGAGTAAAGGAGTCAATGGAAACACATGGTGGAAAGATCCCTATAGACGGAGTAAAGGAGTCAATGGAAACACATGGTGGAAAGATCCCTATAGATGAAGTAAAGGAGTCAATGGAAACACATGGTGGAAAGATCCCTATAGATGGAGTAAAGGAGTCAATGGAAACGTGTAGGGGAAAGATCCCTATAGATGGAGTAAAGGAGTCAATGGAAACACATGGTGGAAAGATCCCTATAGATGGAGTAAAGGAGTCAATGGAAACGTGTAGGGGAAAGATCCCTATAGATGGAGTAAAGGAGTCAATGGAAACACATGGTGGAAAGATCCCAATAGATGGAGTCAATGGAAACACACGGTGGAAAGATCCCTATAGATGGAGTAAAGGAGTCAATGGAAACACATGGTGGAAAGATCCCTATAGACGGAGTAAAGGAGTCAATGGAAACACATGGTGGAAAGATCCCTATAGATGGAGTAAAGGAGTCAATGGAAACACATGGTGGAAAGATCCCTATAGACGGAGTAAAGGAGTCAATGGAAACACATGGTGGAAAGATCCCTATAGATGGAGTAAAGGAGTCAATGGAAACACATGGTGGAAAGATCCCTATAGACGGAGTTAAAGAGTCAATGGAAACGTGTAGGGGAAAGATCCCTATAGATGGAGTAAAGGAGTCAATGGAAACGTGTAGGGGAAAGATCCCTATAGATGGAGTAAAGGAGTCAATGGAAACACATGGTGGAAAGATCCCAATAGACGGAGTAAAGGAGTCAATGGAAACACATGGTGGAAAGATCCCTATAGATGGAGTAAAGGAGTCAATGGAAACGTGTAGGGGAAAGATCCCTATAGATGGAGTAAAGGAGTCAATGGAAACGTGTAGGGGAAAGATCCCTATAGATGGAGTAAAGGAGTCAATGGAAACACATGGTGGAAAGATCCCAATAGATGGAGTAAAGGAGTCAATGGAAACGTGTAGGGGAAAGATCCCTATAGATGGAGTAAAGGAGTCAATGGAAACGTGTAGGGGAAAGATCCCTATAGATGGAGTAAAGGAGTCAATGGAAACGTGTAGGGGGAAGATCCCTATAGATGGAGTAAAGGAGTCAATGGAAACGTGTAGGGGGAAGATCCCTATAGATGGAGTAAAGGAGTCAATGGAAACACATGGTGGAAAGATCCCTATAGACGGAGTAAAGGAGTCAATGGAAACGTGTAGGGGAAAGATCCCTATAGATGGAGTAAAGGAGTCAATGGAAACGTGTAGGGGAAAGATCCCTATAGATGGAGTAAAGGAGTCAATGGAAACACATGGTGGAAAGATCCCTATAGACGGAGTAAAGGAGTCAATGGAAACGTGTAGGGGAAAGATCCCTATAGATGGAGTAAAGGAGTCAATGGAAACACATGGTGGAAAGATCCCTATAGACGGAGTAAAGGAGTCAATGGAAACGTGTAGGGGAAAGATCCCTATAGATGGAGTAAAGGAGTCAATGGAAACGTGTAGGGGAAAGATCCCTATAGATGGAGTAAAGGAGTCAATGGAAACACATGGTGGAAAGATCCCTATAGACGAAGTAAAGGAGTCAATGGAAACACATGGTAAGAGGAGTCAATGGAAACACATGGTGGAAAGATCCCTATAGACAATGGAGTAAAGGAGTCAATGGAAACACATGGTGGAAAGATCCCTATAGATGGAGTAAAGGAGTCAATGGAAACACATGGTGGAAAGATCCCTATAGATGGAGTAAAGGAGTCAATGGAAAGATCCCTATAGATGGAGTAAAGGAGTCAATGGAAACACATGGTGGAAAGATCCCAATAGATGGAGTAAAGGAGTCAATGGAAACGTGTAGGGGAAGATCCCTATAGATGGAGTAAAGGAGTCAATGGAAACACATGGTGGAAAGATCCCTATAGATGGAGTAAAGGAGTCAATGGAAACACATGGTGGAAAGATCCCTATAGATGGAGTAAAGGAGTCAATGGAAACGTGTAGGGGGAAGATCCCTATAGATGGAGTAAAGGGGTCAATGGAAACGTGTAGGGGAAAGATCCCTATAGATGGAGTAAAGGAGTCAATGGAAACACATGGTGGAAAGATCCCAATAGATGGAGTAAAGGAGTCAATGGAAACGTGTAGGGGAAGATCCCTATAGATGGAGTAAAGGAGTCAATGGAAACACATGGTGGAAAGATCCCTATAGATGGAGTAAAGGAGTCAATGGAAACACATGGTGGAAAGATCCCTATAGATGGAGTAAAGGAGTCAATGGAAACGTAAAGGAGTCAATGGAAACACATGGTGGAAAGATCCCTATAGATGGAGTAAAGGAGTCAATGGAAACATGTGGAAAGATCCCTATAGATGGAGTAAAGGAGTCAATGGAAACACATGGTGGAAAGATCCCTATAGATGGAGTAAAGGAGTCAATGGAAACACATGGTGGAAAGATCCCTATAGATGGAGTCAATGGAAAACACATGGTGGAAAGATCCCAATAGATGGAAAGATCCCTATAGATGGAGTAAAGGAGTCAATGGAAACACATGGTGGAAAGATCCCTATAGACGGAGTAAAGGAGTCAATGGAAACACATGGTGGAAAGATCCCTATAGATGGAGTAAAGGAGTCAATGGAAACACATGGTGGAAAGATCCCTATAGACGGAGTAAAGGAGTCAATGGAAACACATGGTGGAAAGATCCCTATAGATGGAGTAAAGGAGTCAATGGAAACACATGGTGGAAAGATCCCTATAGACGGAGTAAAGGAGTCAATGGAAACGTGTAGGGGAAAGATCCCTATAGATGGAGTAAAGGAGTCAATGGAAACACATGGTGGAAAGATCCCTATAGATGGAGTAAAGGAGTCAATGGAAACACATGGTGGAAAGATCCCCATAGATGGAGTAAAGGAGTCAATGGAAACGTGTAGGGGAAAGATCCCCATAGACGGAGTAAAGGAGTCAATGGAAACGTGTAGGGGAAAGATCCCTATAGATGGAGTAAAGGAGTCAATGGAAACGTGTAGGGGAAAGATCCCTATAGATGGAGTAAAGGAGTCAATGGAAACGTGTAGGGGAAAGATCCCTATAGATGGAGTAAAGGAGTCAATGGAAACACATGGTGGAAAGATCCCTATAGACGGAGTAAAGGAGTCAATGGAAACGTGTAGGGGAAAGATCCCTATAGATGGAGTAAAGGAGTCAATGGAAACGTGTAGGGGAAAGATCCCTATAGATGGAGTAAAGGAGTCAATGGAAACACATGGTGGAAAGATCCCTATAGATGGAGTAAAGGAGTCAATGGAAACGTGTAGGGGAAAGATCCCTATAGATGGAGTAAAGGAGTCAATGGAAACACATGGTGGAAAGATCCCCATAGATGGAGTAAAGGAGTCAATGGAAACGTGTAGGGGAAAGATCCCTATAGATGGAGTAAAGGAGTCAATGGAAACGTGTAGGGGAAAGATCCCTATAGATGGAGTAAAGGAGTCAATGGAAACGTGTAGGGGAAAGATCCCTATAGATGGAGTAAAGGAGTCAATGGAAACGTGTAGGGGAAAGATCCCTATAGATGGAGTAAAGGAGTCAATGGAAACACATGGTGGAAAGATCCCTATAGACGGAGTAAAGGAGTCAATGGAAACGTGTAGGGGAAAGATCCCTATAGATTGAGTAAAGGAGTCAATGGAAACGTGTAGGGGAAAGATCCCTATAGATGGAGTAAAGGAGTCAATGAGACTTTCCATTGACCAGATTTGGAGCACATTCAACAAATTTGATATAACAAAGTGGACACGCTTAAAATCCGTCATGATTTGTGTATATTATTATTATCATTGTAACAGGCCAATAATGTGGTTACTTAATAAATCTTCTTAAGGATTAGCCCTTTTTCAGTTTTTGCCTAAAATGACATACCCAAATCTAACTGCCTGTAGCTCAGGCCCTGAAGCAAGGATATGCATATATTATTGGGACCATTTGAAAGGAAACACTTTGACGTTTGTGAAAATGTGAAAGGAATGTAGTAGAATATAACACATTAGATCTGGTAAAAGATAATACAAAGAAATAAACAATAGTTCTTTTATATTTTTTGGTACCATCATCTTTGAAATGCAAAAGAAAGGACATACTGTATTATTACAGCCCAGGTACAATTTAGATTTTGGCCACTATATGGTATCAGTGTATGTGCAAAGTTTTCGACTGATCCATTGAACCATTGCATTTCTGTTCAAAATGTTGTATCAAGACTGCCCAAATGTACCTAATTTGTTTATTAATAACTTTTCATGTTCAAAATTGTGCACTCTCAAACAATAGCATGGTATTATTTCACTGTAATAGCTACTGTAAATTGGACAGTGCAGTTAGCTTAACAACAATTTAAGCTTTCTGCCAATATCAGACATGTCTATGTCCTGGGAATCGCATTAGCCTACGTTAGCTCAACCGCTCAACAGATCCTGAAGAAGTATATCCAAATTGGATATATTTAGCTGTTTTCGCTGCATAAAATGTAGAAGTTCTCCCTTTTCTGGTTTAGAAGAAGTGACTGCTAAATG
>NC_068449.1:13791157-13826157 GCF_023373465.1 Oncorhynchus keta | reverse complement strand
TCCCCTTCTCTCGACCTCTATCCCCCTCTCTCTACCTCTATCCCATTTTCTCTACCTCTATCCCCCTCTCTCCAACTATATCCACCTCTCTCTACCCCTATCCCCCTCTCTCTACCTCTATCCCCCTCTCTCTTCCTCTAACCCCCACTCCAACTATATCCACCTCTCTCTACCTCTATCCCCCTCTCTCCAACTATATCCACCTCTCTCTACCCCTATCCCCCTCTCTCTACCTCTATCCCCCTCTCTCTACCTCTATCCCCCTCTCTCCAACTATATCCACCTCTCTCTACCCCTATCCACCTCTCTGTACATCTATTCCCCTCTCTCTACCTCTATCCCCCTCTCACTACCTCTATCCCCTTCTCTCGACCTCTATCCCCTTCTCTCGACCTCTATCCCCCTCTCTCTACCTCTATCCCCTTTTCTCTACCTCTATCCCCCTCTCTCCAATGATATCCACCTCTCTCTACCCCTATCCCCCTCTCTCTACCTCTATCCCCCTCTCTTTACCTCTATCCCCCTCTCTCCAACTATATCCACCTCTCTCTACCTCTATCCCCCTCTCTCTACCTCTATCCCCCTCTCTCCAACTATATCCACCTCTCTCTACCCCTCTCTCCCTCTCTCGAACTCTATCCCCCTCTCTCTACCTCTATCCCCCTCTCTCCAACTATATATCCACCTCTCTCTACCCCTCTCTCCCTCTCTCGACCTCTATCCCCATCTCTCTACCTCTATCCCCCTCTCTCCAACTATATCCACCTCTCTCTACCCCTCTCTCCCTCTCTCAACCTCTATCCCCCTCTCTCTACCAATTCAATTCAATTCAAGGGCTTTATTGGCATGGGAAACATGTGTTAACATTGCCAAAGCAAGTTGAGGTAGATAATATATAAAGTGAAATAAACAATAAAAATTAACAGTAGACATCACACATACAGAAGTTTCAAAACAATAAAGACATTACAAATGTCATATTATATATATATATACAGTGTTTTAACTACCTCTATCCCCCTCTCTCCAACTATATCCACCTCTCTCTACCCCTCTCTCCCTCTCTCAACCTCTATCCCCCTCTCTGCAACTATATCCACCTCTCTCTACCCCACTCTCCCTCTCTCGGCCTCTATCCCCCTCTCTCCAACTATATCCACCTCTCTCTACCCCTCTCTCCCTCTCTCCAACTATATCCACCTCTCTCTACCTCTATCCCCCTCTCTCCAACTATATCCACCTCTCTCTACCCCTTTCTCCCTCTCTCGACCTCTATCCCCCTCTCTCTACCTCTATCCCCCTCTCTCCAACTATATCCACCTCTCTCTACCTCTATCCCTCCCTCTCTATCTCTATCCCCCTCTCTCTACCTCTATCCCCCTCTCTCTACCTCTATCCCCCTCTCTCTACCTCTATCCCCCTCTCTCTACCTCTATCCCCCTCTCTCCAACTATATCCACCTCTCTCTACCCCTCTCTCCCTCTCTCCAACTATATCCACCTCTCTCTACCTCTATCCCCCTCTCTCCAACTATATCCACCTCTCTCTACCCCTCTCTCCCTCTCTCGACCTCTATCCCCCTCTCTCTACCTCTATCCACCTCTCTCCAACTATATCCACCTCTCTCTACCTCTATCCCCCTCTCTCTACCTCTATCCCCCTCTCTCGACCTCTATCCCCCTCTCTCCAACTATATCCACCTCTCTCTACCTCTATCCCCCTCTCTCCAACTATATCCACCTCTCTCTACCCCTCTCTCCCTCTCTCGACCTCTATCCCCCTCTCTCTACCACTATCCCCCTCTCTCCAACTATATCCACCTCTCTCTACCTCTATCCCCCTCTCTCTACCTCTATCCCCCTCTCTCCAACTATATCCACCTCTCTCTACCCCTCTCTCCCTCTCTTGACCTCTATCCCCCTCTCTCTACCTCTATCCCCCTCTCTCCAACTATATCCACCTCTCTCTACCCCTATCCCCTCTCTCTACTTCTCACTACCTCTATCCCGTTCTCTATACCCCTATCCTGTTCTCTCTACCTCTATCCCCCTCTCTCTACCTCTATCCTCCTCTCTCTACCTCTATCCCCCTCTCTCTACCTCTATCCCCCTCTCTCTACCTCTATCCTCCTCTCTCGACCTCTATCCCTCCCTCTCTACCTCCCTCTCTACCTCTATCCCCCTCTCTCTACCTCTATCCCCCTCTCTCTACTTCTATCCCCCTCTCTCAACCTCTATCCCTCCCTCTCTACCTCTATACCCCTTTCTACCTCTATCCCCTCTCTCTACCTCTATCCCCCTCTCTCTACCTCTATCCCCTCCTCTCTACCTCTATCCCCCTCTCTCTACCCCTATCCCCTCTCTCTACTTCTCACTACCTCTATCCCGTTCTCTATACCCCTATCCTGTTCTTTCTACCTCTATCCCTGTCACTCTACATCTATCCCCCACTCTCTACCTCTATCCCCCTCTCTCTACCTCTATCCCCCTCTCTCTACCTCTATCCCCCTCTCTACCTCTATCCCCCCTCTCTACCTCTACCCCCCTCTCTCTACCTCTATCCCCCTCTCTCTACCTCTATCCCTCCCTCTCTATCTCTATCCCCCTCTCTCTACCTCTATCCCCCTCTCTCTAGCTCTATCCCTCCCTCTCTACCTCTATCCCCCTCTCTCTACCTCTATCCCCCTCTCTCTACCTCTATCCTCCTCTCTCTATCCCCCCTCTCTACCTCTATCCCCCTTCTCTCTCTCTATCCCCCTCTCGCCAACTCTACCCCCTTCTCTCTCTCTATCCACCTCTCTCTACCTCTACCCCTTCTCTCTCTCTATCCCCTCTCTCTACCTCCTCTTGTCTCTTGTTTCTCTTCTGTATCAGTCTCTGCTCCACCTCTCCATACAAACTCCATATCCCTTTTTCATTGTACCTCTTTCTACGTTCTTTCTCCTTTTTGTCACTGTTTTACACACACTATTTCTCTATCTTGACTTCTCTCCTTCTTTCTGAGTCTCCCTCTCTCTTCCTCCGTGGTCACTAACATGTTCATTGAAGCAGTCAGACACAGAAGCAAAGGAAACAGACCCAAACAGTAACCCTAACCACATTATAAACACAACCACAATCCAACCATAACATAATCGCAAACACAATTCAACACATTTTAAATACACCCACTGACAATTATTAAACACTAAAACTAACCCCAAATTACAAAGTATACCATCACTGCTGAAACAACACAGAGACGCTTTTAATGAACCTTCAGACGTAAGACAAACCAAAGCATTTAGAAACATCACAACGGTGAACAAGCAACAAACATGTTTTCAGATGCTCACTGTCACCAGGGAAACAAAACAACACAATAACAAAGCAACCACGTGTTAAAACCAAGTATAGAGTTGATTTGTTATAATTCATTGGTATTAGATTTAAAAGGTGATTGAATGCTGCTGAATTGTTACGTCGGTAATGCATTTCTTTTGAAGGAATATTCCTTTAAAGAACAAGTGAAATAGATTGATTTACTTTTCGGTTTTGACCAATAAGGTAGCTTGTTAATTAAGCTGAGGCCAATGGGAGAGTTGACCTGGTTAACAGGAGGCCTGGGAAAGAGACGTTGAAGAAAGAGGGAGAGATGCTGAAAAAGGGATGGAGAGAAAAAGAAAGAAAAACTATAAAAGAAGACGAGAAAAGTTCAACAAAACCCAGATCTACCGAGTTTTGAAGGGAAATATTGATTTTATTTTATTCATGAGTTATTTTTTTATTAAGAAAAACTTAGTAGAGATTGAATCTACCGTTTCATTGTGGATGTATTTGACAGCCTCGAGGTTAGCCTAGCGTCATGCGAGAACTGGAGAGAATTACTTGTGGAAGATTAACGAGTTCATGTTACCATGGGATATGTGTTGCTGCTAAGGAGCACTGTCTGCATTGATAGCTGTGCATCTTGTGAGGACACCTGCACGGAACTGCTATACTTCGCTGAGGAATATATAGGAGTAGTGAGTAACCACAACGGTGGGGTGCTTCGGGACTTTATGTGTGTCGCCATTTTTTGGGCGGAGCTCCAACGCGCGCCAACGGGTTTAACCAAGCTTGCAATTCATTTGGACATGGGTTGTGAAAAATCATTGGGGTCTATTATTTATTTATTTTGATGTGGTACATTGAAAATGTGATAATATACATATTGAACCTTATGTCTGTTGCGTTGGTCATTTACTGTTTCAGTTTCATTTAATGCATGGGAAAGCATATCCGTATATAATAACAACAATCTATAATCGTTCTATCTGAAATGAATCCCCTAGTTTGTCATCATCCTAGCAAGTTTATAATAGGGATTCTTATTGGAGATGTGCTTCTCATCTAATATCCCATGCTGTTCAGATATTCTAAGTAAGGTAATATCACGAGAGTCACATTTGAGCCTGGTGTGAGGGTTACACATTAAACAGCAGCCAGCCCAGTAACCCTTGTACACAACAACTAGCTAGCTGACCATTAAAGTGTCAACACAACTTACTGTCAGCTACTGTACTCCGACTAACCTCATCACAGACCTGGGGATCATTCAGGTGGGGGACATGTACTGAACATTACACACACACACACACACACACACACACACACACACACACACACACACACACACACACACACACACACACACACACACACACACACACACACACACACACACACACACACACACACACACACACACACACACACACACACACACACACACACACTAACAAAAACAACACATTTTATCTTCACACACTACAACATTGAGACATGGAAAAGACAACAGTACTTTGAATTGGCTTTTGATGTAGTGTGTGTCTGTGCGTGTATGTGTGTGTGTGTGAGCATGTTTCCCTCTCTTACCTTGGGTTATAAAGTGCATGTGTGTCACGCATGTGAGTGGCGTCGAGGTCGTAAGTCTGTTGCATTCTCCACGCACTGCCACATTTGCCGTATTTATCTTCGCTATTAACCTGGGCCTTTGATACGTTCATTCTACAACACAGAGAATCACAGGGAACATGGGGTCAGATAGGAGCAGCAGTCTGGGGAGGAGAACACAGAGACAGTAGGACTGACACCTCAAACAGACAGGGAACAGGGGGTCAGATAGGAGCAGCAGTCTGGGGAGGAGAACACAGAGACAGTAGGACTGACACCTCAAACAGACAGGGAACAGGGGGTCAGATAAGAGCCGCAGTCTGGGGAGGAGAACACAGAGACAGTAGGACTGACACCTCAAACAGACAGGGAACATGGGGTCAGATAGGAGCAGCAGTCTGGGGAGGAGAACACAGAGACAGTAGGACTGACACCTCAAACAGACAGGGAACAGGGGGTCAGATAAGAGCCGCAGTCTGGGGAGGAGAACACAGAGACAGTAGGACTGACACCTCAAACAGACAGGGAACAGGGGGTCAGATAGGAGCAGCAGTCTGGGGAGGAGAACACAGAGACAGTAGGACTGACACCTCAAACAGACAGGGAACAGGGGGTCAGATAGGAGCAGCAGTCTGTGGAGGAGAACACAGAGTTAATAACCTGTACCACAGCACATGTAAAAACACTTGCTTCAAAGTGGATGTAAGTTCAGCATGAGGGGCATATTTCAGCAATGTATTTCACTACATGAGTTATTGATTGATAGATGATTGCTACTTTTCCACATTAACAATATACGGTGGATGTAGCACAGCCATTTAGGAAATTATATTTTGAATGCCCCCAACTGTACATACTAAATGATGGTCAGACAGGACACCTGAGTACAATGGAACAGGTTTACTGACGCTACCTTAGACAGACTAGAGACTCAGAATATTACAGACAGACAGACAGACAGACAGACAGACAGACAGGCAGGCAGGCAGGCAGACAGACAGACAGACAGACAGACAGACAGACAGACAGACAGACAGACAGACAGACAGACAGACAGACAGACAGACAGAGGGAGACAGACAGACAGAGGGAGACAGACAGACAGACAGACAGACAGACAGACAGACAGACAGACAGACAGACAGACAGACAGACAGACAGACAGACAGACAGACAGACAGAGGGAGACAGACAGAGGGAGAGAGACAGACAGAGGGAGACAGACAGACAGACAGACAGACAGACAGACAGACAGAGGGAGACAGACAGACAGAGGAGAGAGAGACAGACAGACAGACAGACAGACAGACAGACAGACAGACAGACAGACAGACAGACAGAGGGAGGGAGAGAGACAGACAGACAGACAGACAGACAGACAGACAGACAGACAGACAGACAGACAGAGGGAGACAGACAGACAGACAGACAGGACCTGTATATACAGTATAAGATGACAACAGATGCTGCTTACGAACACTTTTTATGGCCTTGAGCTATGGTAATGTTTACCGACATCTGTGACAGGCCGCATGCACAGCAGAGGTCGTTCATGGTAAATGTTTAACGGCTGCATTTACCGGACAGTGTTACTTAGGAAAGGGTTGTGTGTGTGACATGAATAGAAGCGTTCCTGGACAGTTGTAATACGCAACGGGTATTATTGGTCT
The DNA here is from genome assembly GCF_023373465.1 of Oncorhynchus keta. Taxonomy (NCBI): domain Eukaryota; kingdom Metazoa; phylum Chordata; class Actinopteri; order Salmoniformes; family Salmonidae; genus Oncorhynchus; species Oncorhynchus keta. The sequence continues at coordinate 13,819,574 of NC_068449.1, read as the reverse complement.
TGGGATAAAAAGCAAGGAAAGGGGATAGACTGTTAGCTGTCAATCAAGTCCCACCTCTGCATCAGGGGAGGAGCTGTCTACAGGGTGATAAGGTAACCCCTGGCAATGGAGTCAGAATCATCGTCTGAAAATGTTTTTTTTTTAAGTTTTAAAAGTACGGACAGTCCAGACAGTTTGACGTCACTGAGAGGAAACTGTGTGTGTGTGTGTGTGTGTGTGTGTGTGTGTGTGTGTATATGTGTGTGTGTGTGTAATGAAATTTCCAGGTGCCCTACATTAAAAGAGAAAACCTGGGAAAGACCCCTAGACTAATAATACATTTAAAAAAATCAGAACGTGAAAAAATAGAGGGTCAAATTTAGACATTCCACTGCAAACGAAATGTCTTAAAACTCACTCTTAAAATAGATAGAGCTAAAATCACTGTAATTGAAAACCAAAAACACTAATCTAAATGTGGTCAGAAAATCTGTGAAAACACTCATCTAAATGTGGGTAACAAATCTGTGAAAACACTCATCTAAATGTGGGTAACAAATCTGTGAAAACACTCATCTAAATGTGGGTAGCAAATCTGTGAAAACACTCATCTAAATGTGGGTAACAAATCTGTGAAAACACTATCTAAATGTGGGTAACAAATCTGTGAAAACACTATCTAAATGTGGGTAACAAATCTGTGAAAACACTATCTAAATGTGGGTAACAAATCTGTGAAAACACTATCTAAATGTGGGTAACAAATCTGTGAAAGAGTATAAAAGGCTAATGGTAATACCTTCACTCTCTGTTTTCTCTCCTGATTCATCTCTTTTTTCTTTCATTCTGTCTATTCAGCCTGATATTTTTTTTTATATATTATAATACACATATATTATAATAATTGTTAATTTGGGTATGAGACAAAATCATTTTAGAGAAAGAATGTGATAATCTGGTCGTCCTTTCATTTTTGTGTAATACGTTGTGTCTGTTGTTATCTCCATGTGTGTATCAGTAAATACGTCAGAACATGGACCTCACATACAGATAAAGACATGTTTACCACACAAACACAGACACACTGGAACACTGTGTGTGTGTGTGTTTGTGTGTATGTGTGTGTGTGTGTGTGTGTGTGTGTGTGTGTGTGTGTGTGTGTGTGTGTGTGTGTGTGTGTGTGTGTGTGTGTGTGTGTGTGTGTGTGTGTGTGTGTGTGTGTGTGTGTGTGTGTGTGTGTGTGTGTGTGTGTGTGTGTGTGTGTGTGTGTGTGTGTATGTGTGTGTGTGTGTGTGTGTGTGTGTGTGTGTGTGTGTGTGTGTGTGTGTGTGTGTGTGTGTGTGTGTGTGTGTGTGTGTGTGTGTGTGTATGTGTGTGTGTGTGTGTGTAAATCCATGCCTGCATGCATATATGTACACCTGTATCCATGTGTACAAGCCTATACGTGTGTGCATGTACAGAGAGAGTACACTCAGTCCTGATGGTTGTGTGTGTGTGTGTGTGTGTGTGTGTGTGTGTGTGTGTGTGTGTGTGTGTGTGTGTGTGTGTGTGTGTGTGTGTGTGTGTGTGTGTGTGTGTGTGGCTGGCCAGGCCGGCAGGCTATGGCAAAGTAGAAAAAGGCCCGTGTGTGTAATGTGTTGGCTTTAGTTCCAGTTGAGTGAACAGGATGAATGGATAAGGTTCTGCAGACAGGGCTCCAACACACAGCCATGGACAAGCCCCGGCTCAGCCCAGCTCAGCGTTCTATCTACTGTAGGGGCTCAACTCAATACAGCGCCTGCCGCGCGCTACGTATTCACTTACATTAGTGGTCAAATAGCAACGTGGAGCAGCGGGATTAGCACAACATTGCTTTATTACAGTACGCTTGTGGTGTGATAATCGGATTGAGTTTTAAACACTACCTTCATAAAATATAAAAGGTTATTTGGGGAGAAAGACCATTACTTTGGAGAGGGTTTAGTCTACAATATATACAGCACAGCAGCAGTGTTAGGAGACACTGCTTATCTTGTACTTTTAGGAGGAGAATTAGTAGAATTGTAGGAGGAGATTTTAGGAATTTAGGAGACTTGCCTAGTTAAACTTTTTTTTTAAATCACAAAATAAACGCTGCAATATTTCATACTAAATATATTTTTATTTCAAGAAAAAATTCACGTAAACAAAATATATATTAATAATAAATGATATTGAAAACAAATAAACTTAAATACTTATGGTCTCAAATCAAAGCCTAAAAATCAGCAGCATGCAAAGCAAAATACAGACTAAGTCAATAAAAAAAATTGCAACATACACAAATGTGCACACAACACATTCACACGTCACGATGTGCACAAGTTAACTTTAAACTACTAATTATTACAAATATCTCTCCCACGTAACAACAACTTAATACACTACCACTACCATACCACCAGAGAGACAGACACACCTGACCCCTATACATACATCACTACCATACCACCAGAGAGACAGACACACCCGACCCCTATATATACATCATTACCATACCACCAGAGAGACAGACACACCTGACCCCTATATATACATCACTACCATACCACCAGAGAGACAGACACACCTGACCCCTATACATACAACACTACCATACCACCAGAGAGACAGACACACCTGACCCCTATACATACAACACTACCAAACCACCAGAGAGACAGACACACCTGACCCCTATATATACATCACTACCATACCACCAGAGAGACAGACACACCTGACCCCTATATATACATCACTACCATACCACCAGAGAGACAGACACACCTGACCCCTATATATACATCATTACCATACCACCAGAGAGACAGACACACCTGACCCCTATACATACAACACTACCATACCACCAGAGAGACAGACACACCTGACCCCTATACATACAACACTACCATACCACCAGAGAGACAGACACACCTGACCCCTATACATACAACACTACCATACCACTAGAGACAGACAGAGCAAGAGAGAGAGAGAGAGAGAGAGGGAGAGAGAGAGAGAGAGAGAGAGAGAGAGAGAGAGAGAGAGAGAGAGAGAGAGAGAGAGAGAGAGAGAGAGAGAAAACGCGACTGCAATCTCAGTACTCTCAGAGAGGAGAGGAGAGGAGAGGAGAGGAGAGGAGAGGAGAGGAGAGGAGAGGAGATGAGGAGCGGAAGACAACAAAAGTACGTGATAAAATGGAGGTCTGGAAGAAGGGAAGGTGTGGACCCTCAGGAGGAGTATGTCAGGGGCTAACCAAGTCTAGACCCAGGCTGTATAAACCAACATTAACAAGATATGTCGGCTTACAATGATACATAACAAGCATCATGCAGTACTTGGAGAAAGAGAGTCAGAATTTTTATACATTAACGTATAATGTATTGTAATATTTCCTACTTTTAAAAATAAAACCCAAACTTGTCAGAATAAATCTCTGCTTCAAAACTATAATTTCACAATGAGGAATAATGGACTGATGTTGTATATAAAGGAATGTACAGTATTTAAAAGGAAAAGGGATTGGATAGGAGAAGAGGAGAGTCTGATAGAACAGTAGCGAAGGAGAGAAAGGCACTGAGGGGGACAGAGAGAAGAGAAGCGAGAGAGGAACTGAGGGGGACAGAGAGAGGAACTGAGGGGGACAGAGAAGAGGAGAGAGAAAGGCACTGAGGGGGACAGAGAGAAGAGAAGAGAGAGAGGAACTGAGAGGGGAACTGAGCGAGGAACTGAGGGGGACAGAGAGAGGAACTGAGGGGGACAGAGAAGAGGAGAGAGAAAGGCACTGAGGGGGACAGAGAGAAGAGAAGAGAGAGAGGAACTGAGAGGGACAGAGAAGAGGAGAGAGAAAGGCACTGAGGGGGACAGAGAGCAGAGAAGCAAGAGAGGAACTGAGGGGGACAGAGAGAGGAACTGAGGGGGACAGAGAAGAGGAGAGAGAAAGGCACTGAGGGGGACAGAGAGAAGAGAAGAGAGAGAGGAACTGAGAGGGACAGAGAAGAGGAGAGAGAAAGGCACTGAGGGGGACAGAGAGAAGAGAAGCGAGAGAGGAACTGAGGGGGACAGAGAAGAGGAGAGAGAAAGGCACTGAGGGGGACAGAGAGAAGAGAAGCGAGAGAGGAACTGAGGGGGACAGAGAGAGGAACTGAGGGGGACAGAGAAGAGGAGAGAGAAAGGCACTGAGGGGGACAGAGAGAAGAGAAGAGAGAGAGGAACTGAGGGGGACAGAGAAGAGGAGCGAGAAAGGCACTGAGGGGGACAGAGAAGAGAAGCGAGAAAGGCACTGAGGGGGACAGAGAGAAGAGAAGCGAGAAAGGCACTGAGGGGGACAGAGAAGAGAAGCGAGAAAGGCACTGAGGGGGACAGAGAAGAAGAGCGAGAAAGGCACTGAGGGGGACAGAGAAGAGAAGCGAGAAAGGCACTGAGGGGGACAGAGAGAAGAGAAGCGAGAAAGGCACTGAGGGGGACAGAGAAGAGAAGCGAGAAAGGCACTGAGGGGGACAGAGAAGAGGAGAGAGAAAGGCACTGAGGGGGACAGAGAGAAGAGAAGCGAGAAAGGCACTGAGGGGGACAGAGAAGAGGAGAGAGAAAGGCACTGAGGGGGACAGAGAGAAGAGAAGCGAGAAAGGCACTGAGGGGGACAGAGAAGAGGAGAGAGAAAGGCACTGAGGGGGACAGAGAGAAGAGAAGCGAGAAAGGCACTGAGGGGGACAGAGAAGAGGAGAGAGAAAGGCACTGAGGGGGACAGAGAGAAGAGAAGCGAGAAAGGCACTGAGGGGGACAGAGAAGAGGAGAGAGAAAGGCACTGAGGGGGACAGAGAGAAGAGAAGAGAGAGAGGAACTGAGAGGGGAACTGAGGGGGACAGAGAGAAGAGAAGAGACAAAGGAACTGAGGGACACACACACACACACACACACACGGATTAGTACACAGGACATTGAGCAAAATTACGCCAAGTACCTGTGCGTGTGTCCATGCCTTGCTGATGCTTAGTTACTCACTCAAGTGTTGCTGGTCCATCTGTGAATGGAAGGCCCGTGACTGTGCGTGTGTGAGGGTATGTGTGTGTGTGATGGTGAAGCTGTGATTGATGAGACAGGTGCCATTCTTCCTAATGCAGAATCAGGAGCCCTGAGGAGCACAAATGCCACCACTGGCCTCCCCCTGTCCTTCCTCCCCTCTGCCCCGAAACACCCAGAGGAGAGTAGTGACTCACCCAGGGGAGAGTAGTGACTCACCCAGAGGAGAGTAGTGACTCACCAGGAGGAGAGTAGTGACTCACCAGGAGGAGAGTAGTGACTCACCAGGAGGAGAGTAGTGACTCACCCAGGGGAGAGTAGTGACTCACCCAGAGGAGAGTAGTGACTCACCCAGAGGAGAGTAGTGACTCAGCCAGAGGAGAGTAGTGACTCACCCAGGGGAAAGTAGTGACTCACCCAGATGAAAGTAGTGACTCACCCAGGGGAGAGTAGTGACTCACCCAGAGGAGAGTAGTGACTCACCCAGAGGAAAGCAGTGACTCACCCAGGGGAGAGTAGTGACTCACCCAGAGGAAAGCAGTGACTCACCAGAAGGAGAGTAGTGACTCATCCAGGGGAGAGTAGTGACTCACCCAGAGGAAAGCAGTGACTCACCCAGGGGAGAGTAGTGACTCACCCAGAGGAGAGTAGTGATTCACCCAGGGGAGAGTAGTGACTCACCCAGAGGAAAGTAGTGACTCACCCAGAGGAGAGTAGTGACTCGCCCAGAGGAAAGTAGTGACTCACCCAGAGGAAAGTGACTCACCCAGCAAAAGCAGTGACTCGTCCAAAGGAAAGCAGTGACTCACCCAGAGGAAAGTAGTGACTCACCCAGAGGAATGTAGTGACTCACCCAGAGAAAAGTAGTGACTCACCCAGAGGAAAGTAGTGCCTCACGCAGAGGAAAGTAGTGCCTCACCCAGAGGAAAGCAGTAACTCACCCAGAGGAAAGCAGTGCCTCACCCAGAGGAAAGTAGTGACTCACCCAGAGGAAAGCAGTGACTCACCCAGCAAAAGCAGTGACTCATCCAAAGGAAAGTAGTGCCTCACCCAGAGGAAAGCAGTAACTCACCCAGAGGAAAGCAGTACCTCACCCAGCAAAAGCAGTGTCTCATCCAAAGGAAAGTAGTGCCTCACCCAGAGGAAAGCAGTGACTCATCCAAAGGAAAGTAGTGCCTCACCCAGAGGAAAGCAATGACTCATCCAAAGGAAAGTAGTGCCTCAATCAGAGGAAAGCAGTGACTCATCCAAAGGAAAGTAGTGCCTCACTCAGAGGAAAGTAGTGCCTCACCCAGAGGAAAGCAGTGACTCACCCAGAGGAAAGCAGTGACTCATCCAAAGGAAAGTAGTGCCTCACCCAGAGGAAAGCAGTGACTCATCCAAAGGAAAGTAGTGCCTCACTCAGAGGAAAGTAGTGCCTCACTCAGAGGAAAGCAGTGACTCATCCAAAGGAAAGTAGTGACTCACCCAGAGGAAAGCAGTGACTCATCCAAAGGAAAGTAGTGCCTCACTCAGAGGAAAGCAGTGACTCATCCAAAGGAAAGTAGTGCCTCACTCAGAGGAAAGCAGTGACTCATCCAAAGGAAAGTAGTGCCTCACCCAGAGGAAAGCAGTGACTCATCCAAAGGAAAGTAGTGCCTCACTCAGAGGAAAGTAGTGCCTCACTCAGAGGAAAGCAGTGACTCATCCAAAGGAAAGTAGTGCCTCACTCAGAGGAAAGTAGTGCCTCACCCAGAGGAAAGCAGTGACTCACCCAGAGGACAGTAGTGCCTCACCCAGTGGAAAGAAGTGCCTCACTCCGAGGAAAGTAGTGCCTCACCCAGAGGAAAGCAGTGACTCACCCAGAGGAAAGTAGTGCCTCACCCAGAGGAATGTAGTGACTCGCCCAGAGGAAAGTAGTGACTCACCCAGAGGAAAGTAGTGACTCACTGTTTACTTAATGCTGTGTCTGTTCTGTTCTGTGTTTTTACGGGTGTGTGATGGGTATAGTCAGGAGCAGGTGGGTAGTTCAGAATGGCCGTGGGATGTTAGCATTAGTGTGTGTGTGTTGGGGGAAGGTGGGGGTCGATGTGTGTGTGTTAGCGTTAGCGACAGGAGTTGTTAGCGGGTCGAGTGGCAGATGGACTGTCGGCTTTAATACTGAACGTGTGGGTAGGTGACAGTACCGACTGCAGGAAGAAGAGAGGAGATGGGGGCAGAGGAGGAGGAGATGGGGAGAGGAGGGGGTGAGGGGGAGATGGGGGGAGAGGAGGGGTGAGGGGGAGATGGGGGAGAGGAGGGGTGAGGGGGAGATGGGGGAGAGGAGGTAGAAAGGAGATGATGGAGGAGAGGAGGAGATGGGGGAGAGGGGAGGAGATGGGGGAGAGGAGGAGATGGGGAGAGGAGGGGTGAGGGGGGGAGAGGAGGAGATGGGGGAGAGGAGGAGATGGGGGAGAGGAGGGGTGAGGGGAGATGGGGAGAGGAGGGGTGAGGGGGGAGATGGGGGAGAGGAGGGGTGAGGGGGAGATGGGGGAGAGGAGGGGGTGAGGGGATATGGGGGAGAGGAGGTAGAAAGGAGATGATGGAGGAGAGGAGGAGATGGAGGAGATGGGAGAGGAGGAATTGGGGGAGAGGAGGAGATGGGGGAGAGGAGGGGAGAGGAGGAGATGGGGGAGAGACGAGGGTGAGGAGGGGATGGGGGAGAGGAGGAGATGGGGGAGAGGAGGGGGAGAGGAGGAGAGGAGGGGGTGAGGAGGACATGGGGGGAGAGACGAGGGTGAGGAGGGGATGGGGGAGAGGAGGAGATGGGGGAGAGGAGGAGGAGAGGAGGGGGTGAGGAGGAGATGGGGGAGAGGAGGAGATGGGGGAAAGGAGGGGGGAGAGGAGGAGAGGAGGTGTAGCCAGGTCGTTCAAGACTGACATTGAAATTGGACATCATGTAGGCTTGGGTTTTGGGAGGGCGTTGTGAACGGGCTGGTAATCCAACGTAATCCAATGACTCTGGATCAGAACGTTGCGTGTTTGGTCCTAGTTGTAGACACTGTCCCAAACCCTAACCATTCGGAATGAGTGCCTAAACTTAAATCTTAACGTTGAAATTTGACATTTGGAGAAAAGGAACAATACAGAGCAGTAGGAGAACGAAAAACACTTTGAAAGTTGACGTTTGTAGAATATGGATCAAAGTCTAATTTGGACTGTGAGAGCTTGTTGAGGAGGCAATAGGGAGCAGGAGGGGGAGAGGAAGCGGAAGGGAGGAGACGGGGTAGTGGAGGAGATGGGGAGAGGAAGAGGAAAGGAGGAGACGGGGTAGTGGAGGAGATGGGAAGAGGAAGAGGAAAGGAGGAGACGGGGTAGTGGAGGAGATGGGGAGAGGAAGGGGAAAGGAGGAAACGGGGTAGTGGAGGAGATGGGGAGAGGGGGGGAAAAGGAGGAGACGGGGTAGTGGAGGAGATGGGGAGAGGGGGGGAAAGGAGGAGACGGGGTAGTGGAGGAGATGGGAAGAGGGGGGAAAGGAGGAGACGGGGTAGTGGAGGAGATGGGGAGAGGAAGGGGAAAGGAGGAGACGGGGTAGTGGAGGAGATGGGAAGAGGGGGAAAGGAGGAGACGGGGTAGTGGAGGAGATGGGGAGAGGAAGGGGAAAGGAGGAGACGGGGTAGTGGAGGAGATGGGGAGAGGGGGAAAAGGAGGAGACGGGGTAGTGGAGGAGATGGGAGAGGGGGGAAAGGAGGAGACGGGGTAGTGGAGGAGATGGGAAGAGGGGGGAAAGGAGGAGACGGGGTAGTGGAGGAGATGGGGAGAGGAAGGGAAAGGAGGAGACGGGGTAGTGGAGGAGATGGGAAGAGGGGGGAAAGGAGGAGACGGGGTAGTGGAGGAGATGGGGAGAGGAAGGGGAAAGGAGGAGACGGGGTAGTGGAGGAGATGGGAAGAGGAAGGGGAAAGGAGGAGACGGGGTAGTGGAGGAGATGGGGAGAGGAAGGGGAAAGGAGGAGACGGGGTAGTGGAGGAGATGGGGAGAGGGGGGAGGAGGAGACGGGGTAGTGGAGGAGATGGGAAGAGGAAGGGAAAGGAGGAGACGGGGTAGTGGAGGAGATGGGGAGAGGAAGGGAAAGGAGGAGACGGGGTAGTGGAGGAGATGGGAAGAGGAAGGGGACAGGAGGAGACGGGGTAGTGGAGGAGATGGGGAGAGGAAGGGGAAAGGAGGAGACGGGGTAGTGGAGGAGATGGGGAGAGGAAGGGGACAGGAGGAGACGGGGTAGTGGAGGAGATGGGAAGAGGAAGGGGAAAGGAGGAGACGGGGTAGTGGAGGAGATGGGAAGAGGAAGGGGAAAGGAGGAGACGGGGTAGTGGAGGAGATGGGAAGAGGGGGGAAGGGAGACGGGGTAGTGGAGGAGATGGGGAGAGAAGGGGAAAGGAGGAGACGGGGTAGTGGAGGAGATGGGGAGAGGAAGGGGAAAGGAGGAGACGGGGTAGTGGAGGAGATGGGAAGAGGAAGGGGAAAGGAGGAGACGGGTAGTGGAGGAGATGGGAAGAGGAAGGGGAAAGGAGGAGACGGGGTAGTGGAGGAGATGGGGAGAGGGGGAGGAGGAGACAGGGTAGTGGAGGAGATGGGAAGAGGAAGGGGAAAGGAGGAGACGGGGTAGTGGAGGAGATGGGAAGAGGAAGGGGAAAGGAGGAGACGGGGTAGTGGAGGAGATGGGGAGAGGAAGGGGAAAGGAGGAGACGGGGTAGTGGAGGAGATGGGGAGAGGGAAGGGGAAAGGAGGAGACGGGGTAGTGGAGGAGATGGAAGAGGAAGGGGAAAGGAGGAGACGGGGTAGTGGAGGAGATGGGAAGAGGAAGGGGAAAGGAGGAGACGGGGTAGTGGAGGAGATGGGGAGGGGGGAGGAGGAGACGGGGTAGTGGAGGAGATGGGAAGAGGAAGGGGAAAGGAGGAGACGGGGTAGTGGAGGAGATGGGGAGAGGAAGGGGAAAGGAGGAGACGGGTAGTGGAGGAGATGGGGAGAGGAAGGGGACAGGAGGAGACGGGGTAGTGGAGGAGATGGGAAGAGGAAGGGGAAAGGAGGAGACGGGTAGTGGAGGAGATGGGAAGAGGAAGGGGAAAGGAGGAGACGGGGTAGTGGAGGAGATGGGAAGAGGGGGGAAGGAGGAGACGGGGGGTAGTGGAGGAGATGGGAAGAGGAAGGGAAAGGAGGAAACGGGGTAGTGGAGGAGATGGGAAGAGGAAGGGGAAAGGAGGAGACGGGGGTAGTGGAGGAGATGGGGAGAGGGGGAAAGGAGGAGACGGGGTAGTGGAGGAGATGGGGAGAGGAAGGGGAAAGGAGACGGGGTAGTGGAGGAGATGGGAAGAGGAAGGGGAAAGGAGGAAACGGGGTAGTGGAGGAGATGGGAAGAGGAAGGGGAAAGGAGGAAACGGGGTAGTGGAGGAGATGGGAAGAGGAAGGGGAAAGGAGGAAACAGGGCAGTGGAGGAGATGGGGGAGGAAGGGGAAAGGAGGAGACGGGGTAGTGGAGGAGATGGGAAGAGGAAGGGGAAAGGAGGAAACGGGGTAGTGGAGGAGATGGGGAGAGGAAGGGGAAAGGAGGAGACGGGGTAGTGGAGGAGATGGGAAGAGGAAGAGGAAAGGAGGAGACGGGGTAGTGGAGGAGATGGGAAGAGGAAGAGGAAAGGAGGAGACGGGGTAGTGGAGGAGATGGGGAGAGGGGGGAAAGGAGGAGACGGGGCAGTGAGGAGATGGGGAGAGGAAGGGGAAAGGAGGAGACGGGGTAGTGGAGGAGATGGGGAGAGGAAGGGGAAAGGAGGAGACGGGGTAGTGGAGGAGATGGGGAGAGGGGGGGGAAAGGAGGAGACGGGGTAGTGGAGGAGATGGGAAGAGGAAGGGGAAAGGAGGAAACGGGGTAGTGGAGGAGATGGGGAGAGGAAGGGGAAAGGAGGAGACGGGGTAGTGGAGGAGATGGGAAGAGGAAGAGGAAAGGAGGAGACGGGGTAGTGGAGGAGATGGGAAGAGGAAGAGGAAAGGAGGAGACGGGGTAGTGGAGGAGATGGGGAGAGGGGGAAAGGAGGAGACGGGGTAGTGGAGGAGATGGGGAGAGGAAGGGGAAAGGAGGAGACGGGGTAGTGGAGGAGATTGGGAGAGGAAGGGGAAAGGAGGAGACGGGGTAGTGGAGGAGATGGGAAGAGGAAGGGGAAAGGAGGAGACGGGGTAGTGGAGGAGATGGGGAGAGGAAGGGGAAAGGAGGAGACGGGGTAGTGGAGGAGATGGGAAGAGGAAGGGGAAAGGAGGAGACGGGGTAGTGGAGGAGATGGGAAGAGGAAGGGGAAAGGAGGAGACGGGGTAGTGGAGGAGATGGGGAGAGGGGGGAGGAGGAGACGGGGTAGTGGAGGAGATGGGAAGAGGGGGAAAGGAGGAGACGGGGTAGTGGAGGAGATGGGGAGAGGAAGGAAAGGAGGAGACGGGGTAGTGGAGGAGATGGGAAGAGGAAGAGGAAAGGAGGAGACGGGGTAGTGGAGGAGATGGGAAGAGGAAGGGGAAAGGAGGAGACGGGGTAGTGGAGGAGATGGGGAGAGGAAGGGGACAGGAGGAGACGGGGGTAGTGGAGGAGATGGGGAGAGAAGGGGAAAGGAGGAGACGGGGTAGTGGAGGAGATGGGGAGAGGAAGGGGAAAGGAGGAGACGGAGTAGTGGAGGAGATGGGGAGAGGAAGGGGAAAGGAGGAGACGGGGTAGTGGAGGAGATGGGGAGAGGAAGGGGAAAGAAGGAGACGGGGTAGTGGAGGAGATGGGGAGAGGAAGAGGAAAGGAGGAGACGGGTAGTGGAGGAGATGGGGAGAGGAAGGGGAAAGGAGGAGACGGGTAGTGGAGGAGATGGGGAGAGGAAGGGGAAAGGAGGAGACAGGGTCGTGGAGGAGATGGGAAGAGGAAGGGGAAAGGAGGAGACGGGGTAGTGGAGGAGATGGGGAGAGGAAGGGGAAAGGAGGAGACGGGGTAGTGGAGGAGATGGGGAGAGGAAGGGGAAAGGAGGAGACGGGGTAGTGGAGGAGATGGGGAGAGGAAGGGGAAAGGAGGAGACGGGGTAGTGGAGGAGATGGGGAGAGGAAGGGGAAAGGAGGAGACGGGGTAGTGGAGGAGATGGGGAGAGGAAGGGGAAAGGAGGAGACGGGGTAGTGGAGGAGATGGGAAGAGGAAGGGGAAGGAGGAGACGGGGTAGTGGAGGAGATGGGGAGAGGAAGGGGGAAAGGAGGAGACGGGGTAGTGGAGGAGATGGGAAGAGGAAGGGGAAAGGAGGAGACGGGGTAGTGGAGGAGATGGGGAGAGGAAGGGGAAAGGAGGAGACGGGGTAGTGGAGGAGATGGGGAGAGGAAGGGGAAAGAAGGAGACGGGGTAGTGGAGGAGATGGGGAGAGGAAGAGGAAAGGAGGAGACGGGGTAGTGGAGGAGATGGGGAGAGGAAGGGGAAAGGAGGAGACGGGGTAGTGGAGGAGATGGGGAGAGGAAGGGGAAAGGAGGAGACAGGGTCGTGGAGGAGATGGGAAGAGGAAGGGGAAAGGAGGAGACGGGCTAGTGGAGGAGATGGGGAGAGGAAGGGGAAAGGAGGAGACGGGGTAGTGGAGGAGATGGGGAGAGGAAGGGGAAAGGAGGAGACGGGGTAGTGGAGGAGATGGGGAGAGGAAGGGGAAAGGAGGAGACGGGGTAGTGGAGGAGATGGGCAGAGGAAGGGGAAAGGAGGAGACGGGGTAGTGGAGGAGATGGGAAGAGGAAGGGGAAAGGAGGAGACGGGTAGTGGAGGAGATGGGGAGAGGAAGGGGAAAGGAGGAGACGGGGTAGTGGAGGAGATGGGAAGAGGAAGGGGAAAGGAGGAGACGGGGTAGTGGAGGAGATGGGGAGAGGGGGGAAAGGAGGAGACGGGGTAGTGGAGGAGATGGGAAGAGGAAGGGGAAAGGAGGAGACGGGGTAGTGGAGGAGATGGGGAGAGGAAGGGGAAAGGAGGAGACGGGGTAGTGGAGGAGATGGGAAGAGGGGGGGGAAAGGAGGAGACGGGGTAGTGGAGGAGATGGGGAGAGGAAGGGGAAAGGAGGAGACGGGGTAGTGGAGGAGATGGGAAGAGGAAGGGGAAAGGAGGAGACGGGGTAGTGGAGGAGATGGGGAGAGGAAGGGGAAAGGAGGAGACGGGGTAGTGGAGGAGATGGGGAGAGGAAGGGGAAAGGAGGAGACGGGGTAGTGGAGGAGATGGGGAGAGGAAGGGGAAAGGAGGAGACGGGGTAGTGGAGGAGATGGGGAGAGGAAGGGGAAAGGAGGAGACGGGGTAGTGGAGGAGATGGGGAGAGGGGGGAAAGGAGGAGACGGGGTAGTGGAGGAGATGGGAAGAGGAAGGGGAAAGGAGGAGACGGGGTAGTGGAGGAGATGGGGAGAGGAAGGGGAAAGGAGGAGACGGGGTAGTGGAGGAGATGGGGAGAGGAAGGGAAAGGAGGAGACGGGGTAGTGGAGGAGATGGGGAGAGGGGGGAAAGGAGGAGACGGGGTAGTGGAGGAGATGGGGAGAGGAAGGGGGAAAGGAGGAGATGGGGTAGTGGAGGAGATGGGGAGAGGGGGGAAAGGAGGAGACGGGGTAGTGGAGGAGATGGGGAGAGGAAGGGGAAAGGAGGAGACGGGGTAGTGGAGGAGATGGGGAGAGGGGGGAAAGGAGGAGACGGGGTAGTGGAGGAGATGGGGAGAGGAAGGGGAAAGGAGGAGACGGGTAGTGGAGGAGATGGGGAGAGGGGGGAAAGGAGGAGACGGGGTAGTGGAGGAGATGGGGAGAGGAAGGGGAAAGGAGGAGACGGGGTAGTGGAGGAGATGGGGAGAGGAAGGGGAAAGGAGGAGACGGGGTAGTGGAGGAGATGGGGAGAGGAAGGGGAAAGGAGGAGACGGGGTAGTGGAGGAGATGGGGAGAGGAAGGGGAAAGGAGGAGACGGGGTAGTGGAGGAGATGGGGAGAGGGGGGGAAAGGAGGAGACGGGGGTAGTGGAGGAGATGGGAAGAGGAAGGGGAAAGGAGGAGACGGGGTAGTGGAGGAGATGGGGAGAGGAAGGGGAAAGGAGGAGACGGGGTAGTGGAGGAGATGGGGAGAGGAAGGGGAAAGGAGGAGACGGGGTAGTGGAGGAGATGGGGAGAGGGGGGGGAAAGGAGGAGACGGGGTAGTGGAGGAGATGGGGAGAGGAAGGGGAAAGGAGTAGATGGGGTAGTGGAGGAGATGGGGAGAGGGGGGGGAAAGGAGGAGACGGGGTAGTGGAGGAGATGGGGAGAGGAAGGGGAAAGGAGGAGACGGGGTAGTGGAGGAGATGGGGAGAGGGGGGGGAAAGGAGGAGACGGGGTAGTGGAGGAGATGGGGAGAGGAAGGGGAAAGGAGGAGACGGGGTAGTGGAGGAGATGGGGAGAGGGGGGAAAGGAGGAGACGGGGTAGTGGAGGAGATGGGGAGAGGAAGGGGAAAGGAGGAGACGGGGTAGTGGAGGAGATGGGGAGAGGAAGGTGAAAGGAGGAGACGGGGTAGTGGAGGAGATGGGGAGAGGAAGGGGAAAGGAGGAGACGGGGTAGTGGAGGAGATGGGGAGAGGGGGGGGAAAGGAGGAGACGGGGTAGTGGAGGAGATGGGGAGAGGGGGGGGAAAGGAGGAGACGGGGTAGTGGAGGAGATGGGGAGAGGAAGGGGAAAGGAGGAGACGGGGTAGTGGAGGAGATGGGGAGAGGGGGGGGAAAGGAGGAGACGGGGTAGTGGAGGAGATGGGGAGAGGAAGGGGAAAGGAGGAGACGGGGTAGTGGAGGAGATGGGGAGAGGAAGGGGAAAGGAGGAGACGGGGTAGTGGAGGAGATGGGGAGAGGAAGGGGAAAGGAGGAGACGGGGTAGTGGAGGAGATGGGGAGAGGAAGGGGAAAGGAGGAGACGGGGTAGTGGAGGAGATGGGAAGAGGAAGGGGAAAGGAGGAGACGGGGTCGTGGAGGAGATGGGGAGAGGGGGGAAGGAGGAGACGGGGTAGTGGAGGAGATGGGAAGAGGGGGGTTCTAAAGGAACACATTCTAAACGGGTTTAAAATGAAGAACACAAACACTATTGCCTACCAACTGGGTTTCTGGGTTTCTTTTCACCTAAAACTACATGTGGCCTATAAACTGTGCTATAGTCGGCGCCGATGAAGGAATATTCCTGTTCTCAGGTATAATCTGACGCAGATTAAAACAAATCTCTAATCAGAGTAAAAACATTCTCCAAAACAACACTACTTTGAGTCGATAAAACAGTGCATTTATACGGAGAGTTGATTACACACAGGTGGACTGTATTTATCATCATTAGTCATTTAGGTCAACATTGGATCATTCAGAGATCCTCACTGAACTTCTGGAGAGAGTTTGCTGCACTGAAAGTAAAGGGGCTGAATAATTTTGCACGCCCAATTTTTCAGTTTTTGATTTATTAAAAAAGTGTGAAATATCCAATAAATGTCATTCCACTTCATGATTGTGTCCCACTTGTTGTTGATTCTTCACAAAAAAATACAGTTTTATATCTTTATGTTTGAAGCCTGAAATGTGGCAAAAGGTCGCAAAGTTCAAGGGGGCCGAATACTTTCGCAAGGCACTGTAATTCAGAGTTGTTGTGATTAGGAAGTAGGAACGAGAAGGACTGATGAACTGGGGGAGTACTGGGGGCATGGCCGGGGAGCTCGACCATACCGTGTGTACACCCAGCTCCCTACAGCTCCCGGTGTGGTCAAGCACAGCTAAGTGACAACCACAACACATACACACACATACACATACATACACACACATACACATACATACACACACATACACATACATACACACACATACACAGCACATGTATACAACAAACTTACACCGTACACCAGTTTATTTGTCTGTGTTTATGCCTGTATATCTGTTAGTCTGTCTTACATGTTGGGAAAGATAAACCTAGCAGGTTGCGATACTATCATCATAAAACTCAATAAAACAACAGTGACGCAAAGAGCGTCTGCTAAATGACTTAAATGTAAATGTAATGTAGTGGGAGAAAATATATAGAATATGGGGAAAATCAAATGAATCAGCTGCGGGACGCAAATTAAATTACATTAAATAGTTTTCTATTGCAACAGTAATTGATAATTTACTAGGAAATGAAAACAATTTACTCAATAAATAAACTGCCTTTTAAAAATAAAAAAAAGACTGCTACTCTTTCCTTTTGTTTGTACTTTCATTTTTGAACAAACCCCAAAACATGCACAGTGTCCGTTTCAGACTATAGTTGCTGTGGTATTGTATCATTACCAAAACAACGTTTAAGAGGGGTAAAAAGCAATGGGAGAAGAGGGTCCTCACATCTAGTTCCAACGCAACGCTAAACTGGAGAGAGAGAGGGAGAGAAAGAGGCAGACGGAGAGACAGGGAATAGGGGAACGATGTCGAACAGAGAGAGATGAGAGAGAAATATGGGAGAGAGATGAGAGAGAGATGAGAGAGAAATATGGGAGAGAGATGAGAGAGATATGGGAGAGAGATGAGAGAGAGATGAGAGAGATGAGATGAGAGACGGGAGAGAGATGAGAGAGATGATAGATGAGAGAGAGATGAGAGAGAGATATGGGAGAGAGATGAGAGAGATATGAGAGAGAGACGGGAGAGAGATGAGAGAGAGATGAGAGAGATGAGATGAGAGATGAGAGAGATGAGATGAGAGACGGGAGAGAGATGAGAGAGATGATAGATGAGAGAGAGATGAGAGAGAGATATGGGAGAGAGATGAGAGAGAGATGAGAGAGAGACGGGGAGAGAGATGAGAGAGAGATGAGAGAGATGAGAGAGATGAGAGAGAGATATGGGAGAGAGATGAGAGAGAGATGAGAGAGAGACGGGAGAGAGATGAGAGAGATGAGATATGGGAGAGAGATGAGAGAGAGATGAGAGAGACGGGAGAGAGATGAGAGAGATGAGATATGGGAGAGAGATGAGATGGGAGAGAGATGAGAGAGAGACGGGAGAGAGATGAGAGAGATGATGAGAGAGAGATGAGAGAGAGATGAGATATGGGAGAGAGATCAGAGAGAGAGATGAGAGAGATGAGAGAGAAATGAGAGATGAGAGATAAGAGAGAGATATGGGAGAGAGATGAGAGCGAGATGGGAGAGAGATGGGAGAGAGATGAGTGCGAGATGGGAGAGAGATGGGAGAGAGATGGGAGAGAGATGAGAGCGAGATGGGAGAGAGATGGGAGAGAGATGGGAGAGAGATGAGAGCGAGATGGGAGAGAGATGAGAGAGAGATGAGAGAGAGACGGGAGAGAGATGAGAGAGATGATAGATGAGAGAGAGATGAGAGAGAGATGAGATATGGGAGAGAGATCAGAGAGAGAGATGAGAGAGATGAGAGAGAGATGAGAGATGAGAGAGAGATGAGATATGGGAGAGAGATGAGAGCGAGATGGGAGAGAGATGGGAGAGAGATGAGTGCGAGATGGGAGAGAGATGGGAGAGAGATGGGAGAGAGATGAGAGCGAGATGGGAGAGAGATGGGAGAGAGATGGGAGAGAGATGAGAGCGAGATGGGAGAGAGATGAGAGAGAGATGAGAGAGAGACGGGAGAGAGATGAGAGAGATGATAGATGAGAGAGAGATGAGAGAGAGATGAGATATGGGAGAGAGATCAGAGAGAGAGATGAGAGAGATGAGAGAGAGATGAGAGATGAGAGAGAGATGAGATATGGGAGAGAGATGAGAGCGAGATGGGAGAGAGATGGGAGAGAGATGGGGTCCTGTCATTCTCCCCCCATCAGTCACACACGTGAAGCATGATGGGAGGATGAGAGGAGGAAATATTTCACTGTCAGACAGGAGGCTGCATAGCTATTCATCCCCCCCAGTTCTCTGTGTCTCTGCTGCAGGACAATGACAATTTAATCATTCCATACAAGACCACACCATGCAGAGGAGAGCAGAGAGCTCACACAAACGCACACACACACACACACACACACACACACACACACACACACACACACACACACACACACACACACACACACACACACACACACACACACACACACGCACACACACACACACACACACACACACACACACACACACTGCTTCCTCCTCCCGTCTCTCCTGGCCAAACCAGCAGGCCGCCCTATTTGATAAGCATAACAGACCTAGCACTTAACCCTCTTCCCCTAGCCCCCCCACACACACACACACACACACACACACACACACACACACACACACACACACACACACACACACACACACACACACACACACACACGCACACACACACACACACACACACACACACACACACACGTACGTAGGTAGGTAGGCACACAAACACCTTGTTTTTAGAGTTACTACCCCATCCACTCTCGCCAAGAAAAAAAAGCACAAAACATGGAGATAACATGATAAACGATCAGCTGTCACACTCTCTTTTTATAGAGGAGGGTTCACAGAAGAAGGGAGAAACGCGTGAATGACGGAGGAGGGGAATCCACAGGGGGAAGAGAGGATTGGAGAGAGGGAGAGATGGGGGATGAGTGGAGTGGAAGGGAATCCACAGGGGGAAGAGAGGGTTGGAGAGAGGGAGAGATGGGGGATGAGTGGAGAGGAGGGGAATCCACAGGGGGAAGAGAGGGTTGGAGAGAGGGAGTGATGGGGGATGAGTGGAGTGGAGGGGAATCCACAGGGGGAAGAGAGGGTTGGAGAGAGGGAGAGATGGGGGATGAGTGTAGTGGAGGGAATCCACAGGGGGAAGAGAGGGTTGGAGAGAGGGAGAGACGGGGGATGAGTGGAGTGGAGGGGAATCCACAGGGGAAGAGAGGGTTGGAGAGAGGGAGAGACGGGGGATGAGTGGAGTGGAGGGGAATCCACAGGGGGAAGAGAGGGTTGGAGAGAGGGAGAGACGGGGGATGAGTGGAGTGGAGGGGAATCCACAGGGGGAAGAGAGGATTGGAGAGAGGGAGAGATGGGGGATGAGTGGAGTGGAAGGGAATCCACAGGGGGAAGAGAGGGTTGGAGAGAGGGAGAGATGGGGGATGAGTGGAGAGGAGGGGAATCCACAGGGGGAAGAGAGGGTTGGAGAGAGGGAGTGATGGGGGATGAGTGGAGTGGAGGGGAATCCACAGGGGGAAGAGAGGGTTGGAGAGAGGGAGAGATGGGGGATGAGTGTAGTGGAGGGGAATCCACAGGGGGAAGAGAGGGTTGGAGAGAGGGAGAGACGGGGGATGAGTGGAGTGGAGGGGAATCCACAGGGGGAAGAGAGGGTTGGAGAGAGGGAGAGACGGGGGATGAGTGGAGTGGAGGGGAATCCACAGGGGGAAGAGAGGGTTGGAGAGAGGGAGAGACGGGGGATGAGTGGAGTGGAGGGGAATCCACAGGGGGAAGAGAGGGTTGGAGAGAGGGAGAGATGGGGGATGAGTGGAGTGGAGGGGAATCCACAGGGGGAAGAGAGGGTTGGAGAGAGGGAGAGATGGGGGATGAGTGGAGAGGAGGGAATCCACAGGGGAAGAGAGGGTTGGAGAGAGGGAGAGATGGGGGATGAGTGGAGAGGAGGGGAATCTACAGGGGAAGAGAGGGTTGGAGAGAGGGAGAGACGGGGGATGAGTGGAGTGGAGGGGAATCCACAGGGGGAAGAGAGGGTTGGAGAGAGGGAGAGACGGGGGGATGAGTGGAGTGGAGGGAATCCACAGGGGGAAGAGAGGGTTGGAGAGAGGGAGAGACGGGGGATGAGTGGAGTGGAGGGGAATCCACAGGGGGAAGAGAGGGTTGGAGAGAGGGAGAGATGGGGGATGAGTGGAGAGGAGGGGAATCCACAGGGGGAAGAGAGGGTTGGAGAGAGGGAGAGATGGGGGATGAGTGGAGTGGAGGGGAATCCACAGGGGGAAGAGAGGGTTGGAGAGAGGGAGAGATGGGGGATGAGTGGAGAGGAGGGGAATCCACAGGGGGAAGAGAGGGTTGGAGAGAGGGAGTGATGGGGGATGAGTGGAGTGGAGGGGAATCCACAGGGGGAAGAGAAGGTTGGAGAGAGGGAGAGATGGGGGATGAGTGTAGTGGAGGGGAATCCACAGGGGAAGAGAGGGTTGGAGAGAGGGAGAGACGGGGATGAGTGGAGTGGAGGGGAATCCACAGGGGGAAGAGAGGGTTGGAGAGAGGGAGAGATGGGGGATGAGTGGAGAGGAGGGGAATCCACAGGGGGAAGAGAGGGTTGGAGAGAGGGAGAGACGGGGATGAGTGGAGGGAGGGAATCCACAGGGGAAGAGAGGGTTGGAGAGAGGGAGAGACGGGGGATGAGTGGAGGGAGGGGAATCCACAGGGGGAAGAGAGGGTTGGAGAGAGGGAGAGATGGGGGATGAGTGGAGTGGAGGGGAATCCACAGGGGGAAGAGAGGGTTGGAGAGAGGGAGAGACGGGGGATGAGTGGAGAGGAGGGGAATCCACAGGGGAAGAGAGGGTTGGAGAGAGGGAGAGATGGGGGATGAGTGGAGTGGAGGGGAATCCACAGGGGAAGAGAGGGTTGGAGAGAGGGAGAGATGGGGGATGAGTGGAGAGGAGGGGAATCCACAGGGGGAAGAGAGGGTTGGAGAGAGGGAGTGATGGGGGATGAGTGGAGTGGAGGGGAATCCACAGGGGGAAGAGAAGGTTGGAGAGAGGGAGAGATGGGGGATGAGTGTAGTGGAGGGGAATCCACAGGGGGAAGAGAGGGTTGGAGAGAGGGAGAGATGGGGGATGAGTGGAGAGGAGGGGAATCCACAGGGGGAAGAGAGGGTTGGAGAGAGGGAGAGATGGGGGATGAGTGGAGAGGAGGGGAATCCACAGGGGGAAGAGAGGGTTGGAGAGAGGGAGAGACGGGGGATGAGTGGAGTGGAGGGGAATCCACAGGGGGAAGAGAGGGTTGGAGAGAGGGAGAGATGGGGGATGAGTGGAGAGGAGGGGAATCCACAGGGGGAAGAGAGGGTTGGAGAGAGGGAGAGACGGGGGATGAGTGGAGTGGAGGGGAATCCACAGGGGGAAGAGAGGGTTGGAGAGAGGGAGAGACGGGGGATGAGTGGAGTGGAGGGGAATCCACAGGGGGAAGAGAGGGTTGGAGAGAGGGAGAGACGGGGGATGAGTGGAGTGGAGGGGAATCCACAGGGGGAAGAGAGGGTTGGAGAGAGGGAGAGACGGGGGATGAGTGGAGTGGAGGGGAATCCACAGGGGGAAGAGAGGATTGGAGAGAGGGAGAGATGGGGGATGAGTGGAGTGGAAGGGAATCCACAGGGGGAAGAGAGGGTTGGAGAGAGGGAGAGATGGGGGATGAGTGGAGAGGAGGGGAATCCACAGGGGGAAGAGAGGGTTGGAGAGAGGGAGTGATGGGGGATGAGTGGAGTGGAGGGGAATCCACAGGGGGAAGAGAGGGTTGGAGAGAGGGAGAGATGGGGGATGAGTGTAGTGGAGGGGAATCCACAGGGGGAAGAGAGGGTTGGAGAGAGGGAGAGATGGGGATGAGTGGAGTGGAGGGAATCCACAGGGGGAAGAGAGGGTTGGAGAGAGGGAGAGACGGGGGATGAGTGGAGTGGAGGGGAATCCACAGGGGGAAGAGAGGGTTGGAGAGAGGGAGAGACGGGGGATGAGTGGAGTGGAGGGGAATCCACAGGGGGAAGAGAGGGTTGGAGAGAGGGAGAGATGGGGGATGAGTGGAGTGGAGGGGAATCCACAGGGGGAAGAGAGGGTTGGAGAGAGGGAGAGATGGGGGATGAGTGGAGAGGAGGGGAATCCACAGGGGGAAGAGAGGGTTGGAGAGAGGGAGAGATGGGGGATGAGTGGAGAGGAGGGGAATCTACAGGGGGAAGAGAGGGTTGGAGAGAGGGAGAGACGGGGGATGAGTGGAGTGGAGGGGAATCCACAGGGGGAAGAGAGGGTTGGAGAGAGGGAGAGACGGGGGATGAGTGGAGTGGAGGGGAATCCACAGGGGGAAGAGAGGGTTGGAGAGAGGGAGAGACGGGGGATGAGTGGAGTGGAGGGGAATCCACAGGGGGAAGAGAGGGTTGGAGAGAGGGAGAGATGGGGGATGAGTGGAGAGGAGGGGAATCCACAGGGGGAAGAGAGGGTTGGAGAGAGGGAGAGATGGGGGATGAGTGGAGTGGAGGGGAATCCACAGGGGGAAGAGAGGGTTGGAGAGAGGGAGAGATGGGGGATGAGTGGAGAGGAGGGGAATCCACAGGGGGAAGAGAGGGTTGGAGAGAGGGAGTGATGGGGGATGAGTGGAGTGGAGGGGAATCCACAGGGGGAAGAGAGGGTTGGAGAGAGGGAGAGACGGGGGATGAGTGGAGTGGAGGGGAATCCACAGGGGGAAGAGAGGGTTGGAGAGAGGGAGAGACGGGGGATGAGTGGAGTGGAGGGGAATCCACAGGGGGAAGAGAGGGTTGGAGAGAGGGAGAGACGGGGGATGAGTGGAGTGGAGGGGAATCCACAGGGGGAAGAGAGGGTTGGAGAGAGGGAGAGACGGGGGATGAGTGGAGTGGAGGGGAATCCACAGGGGGAAGAGAGGATTGGAGAGAGGGAGAGATGGGGGATGAGTGGAGTGGAGGGGAATTGAATTGAAATGTAGGAAGCGTCTCTCTCTATCTCTTTCTGGACGTCTAATTCGCTCAGCGTTCAGCCTCTGTAGCGACAGCGACATGGGGTGTAATTGCTAATTGCGACGCGTACCTCACGAATGTTGAGGACATGTGTGTATGTGGTGTAGTTCCTCCTATGGCTCTTTCAACTCCTCATAAAAGCCAGCGCAACCCTCTCTCTCTCTCTCTCTCTCTCTCTCTCACACACACACACACACACACACACACACACACACACACACACACACACACACACACACACACACACACACACACACACACACACACACACACACAAGCACAAAGAGCCTTGTCACACACACCCTGATGGAGTGAACATAAATCAAATAAATTGACAATCATCATCAAGGCCTCCTCCTCCTCCTCCTCTTCCTCTTCCTCCTCCTCCTCCTCCTCCTCCTCCTCCTCCTCCTCCTCCTCTATCCTTTCATGCTCAGCCCTCTAAGGCTTTCTGCTCGCATTAGTAGATGTGTGTGTGTGATTTTGTTGTACGTGCATGTGCTTGTGTGTGTCTGTGTGTCA
Source organism: Oncorhynchus keta (assembly GCF_023373465.1). Taxonomy (NCBI): domain Eukaryota; kingdom Metazoa; phylum Chordata; class Actinopteri; order Salmoniformes; family Salmonidae; genus Oncorhynchus; species Oncorhynchus keta. The sequence continues at coordinate 13,796,427 of NC_068449.1, read as the reverse complement.
CTGTGTGTGTCATTGTGTGTGATTGCATCTTACGTGTGTGTGCGCGCGTCCGCAGGAGCACTTATTGCCCCCCTGTCAAACAAAAGACTCCCCCCTCCCGTCTCGGAGGGGTGAATGGGTCTGCTCAGGAGGCTCTCTCTTTGAGCCACAGTTAATTACCCTTGGAATGCCTCACACCCTGCACAAGAGGGGCCGCCACCGCCACCGTGTGTGTGCGCTTGCACTCATGTGTGTGGAGACAATGGGACAGCCATCAGACAGCCGGGGCCACGCAGATGCATAAAAACACATCATACGACACCCGTACACACAGGGACGATACACGAGCACACACACACACACACACACACACACACACACACACACACACACACACACACACACACACACACACACACACACACACACACACACACACACACACACACACACACACACACACTCACACACACACACACACACACACACACACACACACTCACACACACACACACACACACACACACACACACACACATACACACACATACACACACACACACACACACACACACACATACACACACACACACACACACACACACACACACACACACACACACACACACACACACACACACACACACACACACACACACACACACACACACACACACACACACACACACACACACACACACACACACACACACACACACACACACACACACACACACACACACACACACACACACAGGGACACACACACACACATTCACACTCAAACGGTGAGAAAAAATATCCATGCCACATATTGAGGCTGCATATTGACATGATTTGACAGATGAATCCAGTAAATGATTTTATACGGAGATTAAAATTAATTTAATTTACGCAATATCCCTCTCTCCAGTGCTTTCCTCTGTTCCGCACAGAGAATGACAGAATGAGAGACGGAGAGGAAAAACCAAAAATCCTGCTACTTGTATCAGAATGTGGTGTGATGTATAGAAGAAGCAGGCTCTCTCTCTCACAGACAGAGCTCTCCATTAGAAAGCATTCATTTAGGATGATATATCTGTTACACTATATTATATTTGGATTTGTTTTATTCTTAGAAATGTTCAAGTCTGTTAAATACACTGCATTTATTCTACAGAATTGAAAAGCATAAATTGCGCCATCAAATTTCTTAGAATGTATATTATTTAAATGTCCCACATTTTAAATCTGCATAATTTTCAATTTCATATCACTGACCTATATCTACAAAACTGCAGAGCAAGATGCATTGCGTGCTCTGTCTCACTAAGTGTATTTAGAAATTAATGATTTTTTTTTAATGTCATGTTATGAGTCTACAATAAAAATCATATTCTGAAAATCATATATTTTTGTGCATTGAGTCCACAAACAAGACACAGCATAAATACGAATTGTATTAAAATGTAAATTGTAGTTAAAATGTAATTTAAAGAAAATCACATAGCACCATTATTTATCTGGGAAATAAATATAGAATAATATCTAATAACTACAAACCACAACATCCACCAAAACAGCTTAAAACTCAGCCCAAGCCATTAAAACAGTTCTCTATTCTTCCAATAGAAAACCTGTCCTGTAAACCTGCATTCAACATCCCCTTGACCTCTACGATTAACTAGCAAAAACAAACACACTAAATCAATTGAACTAAGAGGAGAAAAACCCTTAATGATATGCAAATTAATTGTATGTTCAGGCATGAAAGGAATACAATTATGATAATCAACAAAACGGCACTTGTTGTTATTATTATCATTATTTGTATTGTTAGCATTATCCTTAATATATCAATTAGAATCCCACTCATCAACTTATGTAGAAGATGATCGGGGAGTGAGTGGGGAGAGAGGTGCGTGAGGACGATGAGTGTATCCTGGTTATAACTGGTACCGAGGGAGGGATTCAGACAGTGTCTTTCTCTATGAGCAGTGACTCTAACCCCGGATCACTAAGGACACTGAGACAGGGGAAAACCCAGGCTAAAACCCATCACTATATACAGGGGAAAACCCAGGCTAAAACCCATCACTATAGACAGGGGAAAACCCAGGCTAAAACCCATCACTATATACAGGGGAAAACCCAGGCTAAAACCCATCACTATATACAGGGGAAAACCCCAACTAAAACCCATCACTATAGACAGGGGAAAACCCAGGCTAAAACCCATCACTATATACAGGGGAAAACCCCAACTAAAACCCATCACTATACAGGGGAAAACCCAGGCTAAAACCCATCACTATAGACAGGGGAAAACCCAGGCTAAAAGCCATCATTACAGGACAATTTTTTTATTTTATTTAACAAGGCAAGTCAGTTAAGAACAAATTCTTATTTACAATGACGGCCTACACCAGCCAAACCCGGACGACGCTGGGCCAATTGTGCGCCACCCTATGGGACTCCCAATCACAGCTGAGATGCAGTGCCTTAGACCGATGCTCCACTCGGGAGCCCCAAAAGACAGGCTCCGGAATCTGTCTCCTGTCCCAAACACTTTCTCAGCTCCTCTCGCCATATCTCAGTCACACCAAAGCAATGAATTCACAAACTCCCAGAAAAAAAATGCTCACATACACCAAATGCTCTAGTAATAATTACATTTCTGGTCTTATTTGTCTCATTCAGAAAGAAAGAATTTAGGATATTTACTAAATGTTTCAGAAGAGAAGTGTATCTAAAGCTATGATTTAACACCCACCCTGTCCACATGACAAAACACACACTGTCCAAACACACACTGTCCAAACACACACTGTCCAAACACACATGACAAAACACACACTGTCCAAACACACATGACAAAACACACACTGTCCAAACACACATGACAAAACACACACTGTCCAAACACACACTGTCGACATGATAAAACACACACTGTCCAAACACACACTGTCCAAACTCACACGGCAAAACACACACTGTCCAAACACACATGACAAAACACACACTGTCCAAACACACATGACAAAACACACACTGTCCAAACACACATGACAAAACACACACTGTCCAAACACACATGACAAAATACACACTGTCCAAACACACATGACAAAACACACACTGTCCAAACACACATGACAAAATACACACTGTCTAAACACACATGACAAAACACACACTGTCCAAACACACATGACAAAATACACACTGTCCAAACACACATGACAAAACACACACTGTCCAAACACACATGACAAAATACACACTGTCTAAACACACATGACAAAACACACACTGTCCAAACACACATGACAAAATACACACTGTCTAAACACACATGACAAAACACACACTGCATAAACACACATGACAAAATACACACTGTCCAAACACACATGACAAAACACACACTGTCCAAACACACATGACAAAATACACACTGTCTAAACACACATGACAAAACACACACTGTCCAAACACACATGACAAAATACACACTGTCTAAACACACATGACAAAACACACACTGTCCAAACACACATGATAAAACACACACTGTATAAACACACACTGTCGACATGATAAAACACACACTGTATAAACACACATACACAGAAAGTCAGGCATACAGGAAGTGGTTAGGTTGTGTACGTTCACATTAATAAAATATTTTTTTCTATCTATGTAGATGACCAATCTAGCCTTTCTTTCTCTCTACTTAAGTAACCTCCAGTCTGTGTGTGTGTGTAGTCTACAAGAGTGCTGTCGCTCAAGGCTCCACTTTTGAAGAGTTACCTGCATTCAGAGCAGGGCAGGGGTTAAGAGTGCCGTGGTTTCCTTTAGAAAGTCAACTTGTCCAGCCATCCTCTCTTCTCTTCACTCTATCGATCTATTGCTTTCGTTGGTATTCCATTCACTTGTATTCTATTATTTAACTTAAGGCCAAGTGGTATGAAACAGAGTGAGGAGCGTGTGAGTGTCCCAAACCAGGACTTCTATTTGATTTAGATATGATTAAACATGACATGTTAGGTCATTTGGCCTCCTGGAACTCCTTAAATGTATTTGTTAAATATTACAACAGAACTTCTATCTACATTAGAGGACGTGCTGGGTGTTGTGTCTATAGACAGGAAGGTATGGACGTCCCTGATTCTGTATTTACATAAAACACTCCACACACACACACACACACACACACACACACACACACACACACACACACACACACACACACACACACACACACACACACACACACACACACACACACACACACACACACACACACACACACACACACACACACACACACACACACACACACACACACACACACACACACACACACACACTGTGCGGCGCAGTGTGCTATGTTGTCTCTAATGCCGCGGCAGGCCCACACGCCGTGATGGCTGTCTGAAATTCAAGCTCTCCTGGCATTTAACAGCACTTTCTCCCCCTCCTCTTCCTCCTCTCCCCTACTTCTCCTGCCACTTCTGTCCTCTCCTCTCCTCTGTTACCCCTCTCTCTCTATCTCTGGCTGTCCCGCTCCCCCTTTCACTCTGCTGGCTGGCTGATCTCACGCACACTGACAATGCCTAATAAACTAAGACTGAAACATCCCACACACACACACACACGTTTATAAAGTAAGGCATTATGGCTCTCTGTACCAGGACAGACATGTCAGAGTGTGTGTCCTACTCAGGTAGAGAAGCAGAAATCCTGCTCCTCACGCTGAGTGAGAGCTCCCCTCTGCACCGCAGCCGAGCACCCATAGACAGACATACACACACTCACACACACACACACACACACACACACACACACACACACACACACACACACACACACACACACACACACACACACACACACACACACACACACACACACACACACACACACACACACACACACACACACACACACACACACACACAAGCACACGCACTACCTGAAAGTTGTAACAACCTTGACATGCTACCGGCCACCTCCGCAGCATAGTACCACACAAAATAATACACACTCACACACTCTTAGTCTGAGGAACACGTTCCACACAGGCAGACACACAATCAAAGGCATTCTGAATGACAAGAGGGAAAAACATCAATAGTAAAAAGGTCAAATTTACCTACTCTTGTTGTTCAGAGTGTAGAGAGTAACCCTCGGGAAGTTCTACAGAATCCATCTGCACACTGCCACCATAATATGAGAAAACCTCCTCTATGAATCAAAGTTTTTTTTCTGCTATCCTCCTCTCCTCTCCTGTCCTCCTCTCTTTC
>NC_068449.1:13743657-13781157 GCF_023373465.1 Oncorhynchus keta | reverse complement strand
CTCTCTCTCTCTCTCTCTCTCTCTCTCTCTCTCTCTATCACTCTCTCTCTCTCTCTCTCTCTCTCTCTCTCTCTCTCTCTCTCTCTCTCTCTCTCTCTCTCTCTCTCTCTCTCTCTCTCTCTCTATCACTCTCTCTATCACTCTCTCTCTCTCTCTCTCTCTCTCTCTCTCTCTCTCTCTCTCTCTCTCTCTCTCTCTCTCTCTCTCTCTCTCTCTCTCCCATTTTACAGTGTGTCTATTGTAAGGTCAAATCCAAATAATCTGAATTGTAATTAAATCATTGTTATTGACTCCTGGCATTTAACAAAAGAAGAGATATATCACTGAAACTCCTTAGCAGATCTACATCAGCTTACTGTATGTCTAGAGTCACATGATAGAATGGTTGTACAGTGCAACTAATGGGGACACAAATACTTTGTATGTTTTGTTAACCAAACCTCATGATAAGCCTGTACAAAGAGGTTTTCACCAGTACAGAAATGTTCAAATATTAATGCAGAGAGTTGTACCAACCTAGAGACTCCTCCCTCCCCTTATACCACTATCAGAAACTTGAGGAAACAGCAGGTTGACAGCTGATTGTGATTCTGTTAAAGGGAGGAGTTCAAGAATGCAACAGGCTTGTTTCAGAGCAGGCACATATCCACAGTGTAATTGCTAATATTATATTTAAATTGAGACAACTAATGAACAATTAACAGTTTGCACGTAAACAACTGCTGTACACCATAAAGTGAGGTGGACATAAGGTATACGGTATTCAGCCTACACTAGTATCTACTCTACTCTACTCTCTGGTCCATACACCTCAAGTCAATCTTGGCAGAGAAAGGTGTGAAGTCCCAGCTTCTAAAGTGCATCTCCTTCAGTCTCTCTGGGTGTCATATCGTATGTACAAGCAGGCATTTATCCACACACCTTTTCCACGCCTCATAAGGACTCAGTGCCAACTTTCCATCCGGCTACGGCCTCCCCTGATCGGGTTGGTTTGGGGACGAGGGCCCCTTGCCTACATGGTGTGTGTGTCCACCCGGTGAGCTCCAGAGAGAGGGGGACGTGTGAGGCCAGTGAGGCCCAGGCCAGAGCAGCAGCTGCTGGGTAAATCTGCTGGGTTTAGGAGGGCTTTCTGGAGCCTGTCACCACCATCAGTAACCTTTAGAAGAAGGCTAACACACACACACACACACATGAATCTCTAAGTGGACATGTGAGTGTTTCCGTGGAATACTGAGGTGATGGAAGTCAACGGAACGTCCTTCTGAAAACACGTGGAGGTCAAAGGGATTCTCATCGTCCTAGATGGACAGGTGTGTGTGTGTGGTTCATGTGGGGAAGGTGACCGGAGGCCTGACAAAGGGGGTATGTTGGCCTATCATAACTGTACCCAAGGTTTAGGTGAAGGAAAACTAGCCGGGTGCTGAAGTGTTACCACATATACACAGGCCCAATGGTCTCAATACACGGTTCGAGACTGCAACCAAAACCCTTTGCATTCGTGACCCTTTGATTTGTCAGTGCGACACCACCACCATTTGTATTGGTTGCTAGGGTGCCAGTGTATTGGTTGCTAGGGTGCCAGTGTATTGCTTGCTAGGGTGCCAGTGTATTGCTTGCTAGGGTGCCAGTGTATTGCTTGCTAGGGTGCCAGTGAAAAATGTCTTGCTGCTCACATTAGTTTTGGGTTCACAATTAACTTATTTTTTATTATCAAGATTTATTCAAACAGCAATGGGTCTGCAAACCAGGTAGCCTATTTAACAGTTTAGTCCCAGGGGGGAAGGGTACCAACAAATGTCTGCAGCATTGAAGATCCCCAGGAACACAGTGGCCTCCATTATTCTTAAATGGAAGAAGTTTGGAACCACCAAGACACTTCCAAGTACTGACTGCCCAACACACCTGTTATATTCGGCGCATGTGACAAATACGATTTGATGTAATTTGATTGAGGGAAAGATGAACGGAGCAAAGTATAGAAAGATCCTTGATGAAAACCTGCTCCAGAGTGCTCAGAACCTCAGACTGTGCTGAAGCACACAGCCAAGACCACGCAGGAAAGGTTTCGGGACAAGTCTCTCAATGTCTTTGAGTGGCCAGGACGGACGGACGGACACACACACAACAAACACACACACACAAAACACACACACACACACACACACACACACACACACACACACACACACACACACACACACACACACACACACACACACACACTGCAATGGAGTTTTTGTCTGTGTTCCTTCTCTAGTGGGAGTCCCCAGTAACAAAAGGGGTAATTATCTCCTCCACAAGTGTGTGTGTGTGTGTGTGTGTGTGTGTGTGTGTGTGTGTGTGTGTGTGTGTGTGTGTGTGTGTGTGTGTGTGTGTGTGTGTGTGTGTGTGTGTGTGTGTGTGTGTGTGAGACGAGAATGTCAATCATTTCAATCTAGCCTGTGAGACTAGAATGTCAATCATTTCAGTCTAGCCTTCCAGGAGTGTCTGTGTGTAATCTGAACGCAAACCATCGGGCAGTGGGAAAACACCATCACGTCTACAGCTAAGGGAGTTTCTGACCCGTGCACGTGTACAGTGTATTGGCACACACACACACACACACACACACACACACACACACACACACACACGCACGCACGCACGCACGCACACACACACACACACACACACACACACACACAGACACACACACACACACAGAGACAGTCAGGAGCCTTTCAGAGATCCCCGTGCTTTAGCCTCAGACAAATGAGAGAGAGAGAGGAGAGAGAGAGAGCAAGAGACCTTGGACCGTCACCAGTCCACCTCTAACCTGACTTTATCACCTGTGTGCAGCTGGCAGAGGGCTCCTGAGACAAGGCACTGGGAGCAGAAGCCTCTGGACTGTGTTCATCATTCATATTGGACGTATACTGTATGGGTATACAGTGTAGCTACTCTTTTTCAGCAGGTAAAGAAAATAACACAATATGTGTGTTTTAATTATCCTGAACTTCTCTCTCTTTAAAAAGCCTTATATTTGTCCCTCTTTCTCTCTCGCAGGTTTGATAAGAAATGTTCCCTCCCCTAAATGAGTAAAGGGAAGTAATTATGTGTGTATGTCTCCGTTGGGTAGTGTCCTGGGTTGCTGGAGTCCAATAGGTGAGGGGATACACTGCCCGTAATTATGTTGCTTTGAAACAGAACATGAGTGGCTTATTCCAGAGGGATTAAGCACCAGCACTTCTCTTTGTTAATGCAACACAAATGTGTGCCAGGGAAAGTAAGATACCCACACACACACACACGCACGCACGCATACACACACATACACACAAGCACACACTCATGGACAGAAAGTGAGAGGGAGGGAGGGAGAGAAGGAAGGAGGGAGAGAAGGAAGGAGGGAAAGAAGGAAGGAGGGAGAGAAGGAGAGAAGGAGAGGAGGGAGGAGGGAGGGAGAGAAGGAGAGAAGGAGAGGAGGGAGAGAAGGAAGGAGGGAGAGAAGGAAGAATGGAGAGAAGGAGGGAGAGAAGGAAGGAGGGTGAGACGGAGAGAAGGAGAGGAGGGAGAGGAGAGCAGTGAGAGAAGGAAGAATGGAGAGAAGGAAGGAGGGAGAGAAGGAGAGAAGGAGAGGCGGGGGAGGAGAGAAGGAAGGAGGGAGAGAAGGAGAGAAGGAAGGAGGGAAAGAAGGAGAGAAGGAGAGGAGGGAAAGAAGGAGAGAAGGAGAGGAGGGTGAGAAAGAAGGAGGGAGAGAAGGAGAGAAGGAGAGAAGGAGAGGATGGAGAGAAAGAAGGAGGGAGAGAAGGAGAGAAGGAGAGGATGGAGAGAAGGAGAGAAGGAGAGGAGGGAGAGGAGAGCAGTGAGAGAAGGAAGAAGGGAGAGAAGGAAGGAGGGAGAGAAGGAGAGAAGGAGAGGAGGGCGAGAAAGAAGGAGGGAGAGAAGGAGAGGATGGAGAGAAGGAGAGAAGGAGAGGAGGGAGAGGAGAGCAGTGAGAGAAGGAAGAAGGGAGAGAAGGAAGGAGGGAGAGAAGGAGAGGAGGGAAGGAGAGAAGGAGAGGAGGGAGAGAAGGAAGGAAGGAGAGAGAGAAGGTAGGAGGGAGGGAGAGAAGGAAGAAGGGAGAGAAGGAGGGAGGGAGAGAAGGAGGGAGGGAGGGAGAGAAGGAAGGAGGGAGAGAAGGAAGGAGGGAGAGAAGGAGAGGAGGGAGAGAGAGAAGGAGAGGAGGGAGAGAAGGAGAGAAGGAGAGGAGGGAGAGGAGAGCAGTGAGAGAAGGAAGAATGGAGAGAAGGAAGGAGGGAGAGAAGGAGAGAAGGAGAGGCGGGGAGGAGAGAAGGAAGGAGGGAGAGAAGGAGAGAAGGAAGGAGGGAGAGAAGGAGAGAAGGAGAGGAGGGAAAGAAGGAGAGAAGGAGAGGAGGGCGAGAAAGAAGGAGGGAGAGAAGGAGAGAAGGAGAGGATGGAGAGAAGGAGAGAAGGAGAGGAGGGAGAGGAGAGCAGTGAGAGAAGGAAGAAGGGAGAGAAGGAAGGAGGGAGAGAAGGAGAGAAGGAGAGGAGGGAAGGAGAGAAGGAGAGGAGGGAGAGAAGGAAGGAAGGAGAGAGAGAAGGTAGGAGGGAGGGAGAGAAGGAAGAAGGGAGAGAAGGAGGGAGGGAGGGAGAGATGGTAGAAGGGAGAGAATGAGGGAGAGAAGGAAGGAGGGAGAGAAGGAGGGAGGGACAGAAGGAAGGAGGGAGAGAAGGAGAGAAGGATAGGAGCAAGGGAGAGAAGGAGGGGAGGGGGGAGAGAAGGAAGAAGGGAGGGAGGGAGGGAGGGAGGGAGGGAGGGAGGGAGGGAGGGAGGGAGGGAGGGAGGGAGGGAGGGAGGGAGAGAGAGAGAGAGAAGGAAGAAGGGAGAGAATGAGGGAGAGAAGGATGGAGGGAGAGAAGGAAGGAGGGGGAGAAGGAGGGAGGGAGAGAAGGAGGGCGGGGAGAGAAGGAAGGAGGGAGAGAAAGAGAGAAGGATAGGAGCGAGGGAGTGAAAGAGAGGAGGGAGGGAGAGAAGGAAGGAGGGAGAGAAGGAAGGAAGGAGGGAGAGAAGGAGGGAGGGAGAGAAGGAAGGAGGGAGAGAAGGAGAGAAGGAGCGGAGCGAGGGAGAGAAGGAGAGGAGGGGGGAGAGAAGGAGAGGAGGGGGGAGAGAAGGAGAGGAGGGAGAGAAGGAGAGGATGGAGAGAAGGAAGGAGGGAGAGAAGGAGAGAAGGAGAGGAGGGAGGGAGAGAAGGAGAGGAGGGAGAGAAGGAAGGAGGGAGGGAAGGAAGGAGGGAGGGAGAGAAGGAAGAAGGGAGAGAAGGAGGGAGGGAGAGAAGGAGGGAGGGAGGGAGAGATGGAAGAAGGGAGAGAATGAGGGAGGGAGAGAAGGATTGAGGGAGAGAAGGAGGGAGAGAAGGAGAGAAGGAGAGAAGGAAGGAAGGAGAGGAGGGAGAGAAGGAGAGAAGGAGAGGAGGGAGAAGGAGAGAAGGAGAGAAGGAGAGGAAGAGAGGAGGGAGAAGGGATAGAAGGAGAGAAGGAGAGAAGGAGAGGAGGGAGAAGGGAGAGAAGGAGAGAAGGAGAGAAGGAGAGGAAGAGAGGAGGGAGAGAAGGAGAGAAGGAGAGAAGGAGAGGAAGAGAGGAGGGAGAGAAGGAGAGAAGGAGAGGGGGGAGGAGGGAGAGAAGGAGAGAAGGAGAGGAGGGAGGGAGGGAGGTGAAGAACCTATATTAATAAGAAAGGATCAGTCAAGGGGTTCTAAAGGACAACAGAACATTTATTTTGCAGCTACGTGTTTTGTCGTGTGTGTTTCATTTGCAAGGTGTGTGTGTTTTAGGTCTTCTTTTTCTGCCACCATTCTATGTTGGTGGTGAGTTCCTTTGCCAATATACTGTGTATCCCACCTGTATCCCCATTGCTCCAGAGGCCAAGGAGATCATGGTGACTCCTGTACCCAGGGAAGGAGAGGGGAAGGTGGGAAGAGTGAGGAGGCCGTGGAGCCTGGATGGATACACTGGCCATGCAAGCCCCTATGCTACTCAGGCAGATTTGGTCCACAGAACAACATGCTTATATCAAATGTGTCAGAATTTCCTTTTACAGGCCTGACAGGCTTAAATAAAACCTGAGATATCTAAGTTATATCTATCTGTCAGCAAGGATGGGACATAGCGTGAGGATGGGACATAGTGTGATTTTATCGCAGTAGGAATCTTATATATTTTCTATGATGTCATTACATTTCAGTATATGATTGTAATATGGATAACTACATACAGTCATTTAGATGAACACATGGAGAGTGTTGGTGAGAGCAGAGGGATTAGAGAGACCCAGAGATACAGAACAACATAAACAAAACAGATGAATGTACCACTGTCTAATGATGTGTGTGAGTAATCGCTGAAAGGCTGACGTGTGTTCACTCCCATGCCTATGTTGAGTGTGTTTAATGGTGTGAGTGGGAATAATCACTTCAACTGGGTGCTGCCTCTCTCTGGGGGTGGGGAGGGGCAGTTATTGGTGGTGGGGGGACACCACAGCATAATGATGTCACTGTAACAGCACACACACACACACGCACACACACACACACACACACACCCCCACGCGCACGCACGCACGCACGCACACGCACACGGCCACGCACACAAACACACACACACACACACACACACACACACACACACACACACACACACACACACACACACACACACACACACACACACACACACACACACACACACACACACACACACACACACACACACTGCCCCCCCCCATACACACCCTCACCCCAATAGAAAGGCAGAGCCCCGGTGTAATGCCTGACGGTAACACAGGAACACGATCCGTCTGTTGGTCTGCTGGGAATTTATAGTTGGCCCAATGATTGCTTTGCAGGACTTGATGGTTGTAAATTGCATGGCATTTGTTAAATGTGGGCAGTTAGAAGTATACTAGTAATTATTTCGGCTTGTACTGATTGAGACATAATTCCAATATGGCCACCTGAAAATGACAGCATTCCGAAACAACTCTGTTTTAATTCCCAGGGAATACTAATTAGAATCGGGGGAAGGGGGAGTTTTTATGTGCAACCTTCCAATGGAGCAAAAATAATTAAACTGTCAGGGAAAATAAATATGCATAAACAGGCCATAATTTCAGAGCACACAGCACCTTGTCATCCGCTGACTTTTTGTGGTGAAAAACAAAAGCAGTAACAATGCAGTTATGGAGGTTCAAGAGACACCACACACACGCACACACACACACACACACACACACACACACACACACACACACACACACACACACACACACACACACACACACACACACACACACACACACACACACACACACACACACACACACACACAGAGAACCAACAAATTGTCAAGAATGTACATTTTGGTAGGGAAAAGGGAAACTGAATGCATTCTACCAAAATGTGTCTTTCGCATTTAACCCAACTCCTTTAAATCAGAGAGGTGCTGTGGGCTGCCTTAACCAACATCCACATCACCCAGGGAGCAGTTGTTGGGGGTTAACTGCTTTGCTCAAGGGCAGAATAGCAGAACGTGCAAGCTTCTGGTTAACTGGCTAAATGTTCGTAACCGTTAGTGTATTTAGAGCCTTTGCATAAAGACGGACACATACTTCTCTCTATACTACTGCACTATGGAAGAATAGACCTCAGTAAGGTAGATCCTAAACCACTTTAAGGCCCAGCCAGCTGAAACTCAACTGCACACGACGGCCCTCATTTATCAACGGTGAGCAGTACGAATTTATGCATAAATGGTTCACATGAGCAATACATCTTACGTGGGTTTTGTGTATACCATTTTCACAAGAACAAATATTCATCTCTCTACGTATATGTTGAAGAATGAGTTCCATTGGGACATAGAAATGGTCCTTTAGGCAGAAACTTTCATCAAAAGTAATTCACGGTTAACATGGAGTATTTGTGGCTCGTTTGGGACACAAAGCCCAAAACTAAACTATTGCACAGAAAATCCTCAATCTGAACATTAATTTCCTCTCATCCCCCCTCATCCCTCCTCTTCCCTACTGCCTTTCCCTTAATCCCAAACAGATTTGAATCTGGATTAGGGGGGTTTGTGGCTGTGCTGCCCTGCTGCCCTGAGAGTGGATCATTACTCTAAGATTACACAGATCCTTCTTGGCCCAAACAAAGCCTTAATGTACCTTTACAGATCTCTCTCTCTGCCTTCTTTCTCTCCTTCAGATTCACTTCTGCTACTGCTGCTGTTAATACTATTGGGGTTGATACTGCTGCTACTGTTACTACTACTACTGCTGTTACTGTTACTGCCACTGCTACTTCTATGACGACTGCTGCCTCTACTACTACTGCTGCTAATGTTACTGCTACTACTGCTGCTGCTACTGTCACTGCTACTACTGCTGCTACTGTTACTGCTACTACTGCTGCTGCTACTGTCACTGCTACTACTGCTGCTTCTGCTACTACTACTACTACTGTTATTACTACTACTGCTGCTGCTACTGCTACAAGTATTACTACTACTACTGCTGCTGCTGCTAGTGCTACTACTGCTGCTGCTGCTACTACTACTGCTGCTGCTATTACTACTGCTGCTGCTGCTGCTATTACTACTGCTACTACTGCTGCTACTACTACTGCTGCTGCTATTACTACTGCTGCTGCTGCTGCTACTACTACTGCTGCTGCTGCTACTACTGCTAGTGTTCCTACTACTACTGTTACTACTACTGCTAGTGTTACTACTACTGCTAGTGTTACTACTACTACTACTGCAGCTGTTACTACTACTGCTACCGCTGCTGATGCTACTACAACTGCTGTTACTTCTGCTGCTGCTGCTGCTACTACTGATACTACTGCTGCTACTACAACTGCTGCTACTACTGCTGCTGCTGCTGCTACTGCTACTGCTGCTGCTACTAATACTACTGCTGTTGTTACTACTACTACTGCTGCTGTTACTACTACTGCTTCTGTTACTACTACTGCTGCTGTTACTACTACTACTGCTGCTGCTACTACAACTGCTGCTACTACTGCTGCTGCTGCTGCTACTGCTACTGCTGCTGCTACTAATACTACTGCTGCTGCTACTAATACTACTACTGCTGCTACTACTGCTGCTGCTGTTACGACTACTACTGCTGCTGCTACTACTGCTGCTGCTACTACTGCTGCTGCTACTAATACTACTGCTGCTGTTACGACTACTACTGCTGCTGTTACTACTACTACTGCTGCTGTTACTACTACTACTGCTGCTGTTACTACTACTACTGCTGCTGCTACTACTGCTGCTGCTACTACTGCTGCTGTTACGACTACTACTGCTGCTGTTACTACTACTACTGCTGCTGCTACTACTGCTGCTGCTACTACTGCTGCTGTTACTACTACTACTGCTGCTGCTACTACAACTGCTGCTACTACTGCTGCTGCTGCTACTAATACTACTGCTGCTGTTACTACTACTGCTTCTGTTACTACTACTGCTGCTGTTACTACTACTACTGCTGTTGCTGTTACTACTACTGCTGCTGTTACTACTACTACTGCTGCTGCTGTTACTACTACTACTGCTGCTGTTACTACTACTACTACTGCTGCTGCTACTACAACTGCTGCTACTACTGCTGCTGCTGCTACTAATACTACTGCTGCTGTTACTACTACTACTGCTGTTACTACTACTACTGCTGCTGTTACTACTACTGCTTCTGTTACTACTACTGCTGCTGTTACTACTACTACTGCTGTTGCTGTTACTACTACTGCTGCTGTTACTACTACTGCTGCTGCTGTTACTACTACTGCTTCTGTTACTACAACTGCTGCTACTACTGCTGCTGCTACTACAACTGCTGCTACTACTGCTGCTGCTGCTACTACAACTGCTGCTACTACTGCTGCTGCTGCTACTAATACTACTGCTGCTGTTACTACTACTACTGCTGTTACTACTACTACTGCTGCTGTTACTACTACTGCTTCTGTTACTACTACTGCTGCTGTTACTACTACTACTGCTGCTGTTACTACTACTGCTTCTGTTACTACTACTGCTGCTGTTACTACTACTACTGCTGTTGCTGTTACTACTACTGCTGCTGTTACTACTACTGCTGCTACTACTGCTGCTGCTACTACAACTGCTGTTACTACTACTGCTGCTGCTACTACAACTGCTGCTACTACTGCTGCTGCTGCTACTAATACTACTGCTGCTGTTACTACTACTACTGCTGTTACTACTACTACTGCTGCTGTTACTACTACTGCTTCTGTTACTACTACTGCTGCTGTTACTACTACTACTGCTGCTGTTACTACTACTGCTTCTGTTACTACTACTGCTGCTGTTACTACTACTACTGCTGTTGCTGTTACTACTACTGCTGCTGTTACTACTACTACTGCTGCTGCTGTTACTACTACTACTGCTGCTTTTACTACTACTGCTGCTGCTGTTACTACTACTGCTGCTGTTACTACTACTGCTGCTGTTACTACTACTGCTGCTGCTGTTACTACTACTGCTGCTGTTACTACTACTGCTGCTTTTACTACTACTGCTGCTGCTGTTACTACTACTGCTGCTGTTACTACTACTACTGCTGCTGTTACTACTACTGCTGCTGTTACTACTACTGCTGCTGTTACTACTACTACTGCTGCTGTTACTACTACTACTGCTGCTGTTAATACTACTGCTGCTGTTACTACTACTACTGCTGCTGTTATTACTACTGCTGCTGTTACTACTACTGCTGCTGTTACTACTACTACTGCTGCTGTTACTACTACTACTGCTGCTGTTACTACTACTGCTGCTGTTACTACTACTACTGCTGCTGTTACTACTACTGCTGCTGTTACTACTACTACTGCTGCTGTTACTACTACTACTGCTGCTGTTACTACTACTACTGCTGCTGTTACTACTACTACTGCTGCTGTTACTACTACTACTGCTGTTACTACTACTACTGCTGCTGTTACTACTACTACTGCTGCTGTTACTACTACTACTGCTGCTGTTACTACTACTACTGCTGCTGTTACTACTACTACTGCTGCTGTTACTACTACTACTGCTGTTACTACTACTGCTGCTGTTACTACTACTGCTGCTGTTACTACTACTACTGCTGCTGTTACTACTACTGCTGCTGCTGTTACTACTACTACTGCTGCTGTTACTACTACTGCTGCTGTTACTACTACTGCTGCTGTTACTACTACTGCTGCTGTTACTACTACTACTGCTGCTGTTACTACTACTACTGCTGCTGTTACTACTACTGCTGCTGTTACTACTACTACTGCTGCTGTTACTACTACTGCTGCTGTTACTACTACTACTGCTGCTGTTACTACTACTACTGCTGCTGTTTCTACTACTGCTGCTGCTGTTACTACTACTACTGCTGCTGCTGTTACTACTACTACTGCTGCTGTTACTACTACTACTGCTGCTGTTACTACTACTGCTGCTGCTGTTACTACTACTGCTGCTGTTACTACTACTGCTGCTGTTACTACTACTGCTGCTGTTACTACTACTGCTGCTGCTGTTACTACTACTGCTGCTGTTACTACTACTGCTGCTGTTACTACTACTGCTGCTGTTACTACTACTGCTGCTGTTACTACTACTGCTGCTGTTACTACTACTTCTGCTGCTGTTACTACTACTGCTGCTGTTACTACTACTGCTGCTGCTGTTACTACTACTGCTGCTGCTGTTACTACTACTGCTGCTGCTGTTACTACTACTGCTGCTGTTACTACTACTGCTGCTGTTACTATTACTACTGCTGCTGCTGTTACTACTACTGCCGCTGCTGTTACTACTACTGCTGCTGTTACTACTGCTGCTGCTACTAATACTACTGCTGCTGTTACGACTACTACTGCTGCTGTTACTACTACTACTGCTGCTGCTACTACAACTGCTGCTACTACTGCTGCTGCTGCTACTAATACTACTGCTGCTGTTACGACTACTACTGCTGCTGTTACTACTACTACTGCTGCTGCTACTACAACTGCTGCTACTACTGCTGCTGCTGCTACTAATACTACTGCTGCTGTTACTACTACTGCTTCTGTTACTACTACTGCTGCTGTTACTACTACTACTGCTGTTGCTGTTACTACTACTGCTGCTGTTACTACTACTGCTGCTGCTACTGCTACAAGTATTACTACTACTGCTGCTGCTGCTAGTGCTACTACTGCTGCTGCTGCTACTACTACTGCTGCTGCTATTACTTCTGCTGCTGCTGCTGCTACTACTGATACTACTGCTGCTACTACAACTGCTGCTACTACTGCTGCTGCTGCTGCTACTGCTACTGCTGCTGCTACTAATACTACTGCTGTTGTTACTACTACTACTGCTGCTGTTACTACTACTGCTTCTGTTACTACTACTGCTGCTGTTACTACTACTACTGCTGCTGCTACTACAACTGCTGCTACTACTGCTGCTGCTGCTACTAATACTACTGCTGCTGTTACGACTACTACTGCTGCTGCTACTACTGCTGCTGCTACTACTGCTGCTGCTACTAATACTACTGCTGCTGTTACGACTACTACTGCTGCTGTTACTACTACTACTGCTGCTGCTACTACAACTGCTGCTACTACTGCTGCTGCTGCTACTAATACTACTGCTGCTGTTACTACTACTACTGCTGCTGTTACTACTACTGCTTCTGTTACTACTACTACTGCTGCTGCTGTTACTACTACTACTGCTGCTGTTACTACTACTACTACTACTGCTGCTGCTACTACAACTGCTGCTACTACTGCTGCTGCTGCTACTAATACTACTGCTGCTGTTACTACTACTACTGCTGCTGTTACTACTACTGCTTCTGTTACTACTACTGCTGCTGTTACTACTACTACTGCTGTTGCTGTTACTACTACTGCTGCTGTTACTACTACTACTGCTGCTGCTGTTACTACTACTACTGCTGCTTTTACTACTACTGCTGCTGCTGTTACTACTACTGCTGCTGTTACTACTACTGCTGCTGTTACTACTACTGCTGCTGCTGTTACTACTACTGCTGCTGTTACTACTACTGCTGCTTTTACTACTACTGCTGCTGCTGTTACTACTACTGCTGCTGTTACTACTACTACTGCTGCTGTTACTACTACTGCTGCTGTTACTACTACTACTGCTGCTGTTACTACTACTACTGCTGCTGTTACTACTACTGCTGCTGTTACTACTACTACTGCTGCTGTTACTACTACTACTGCTGCTGTTACTACTACTGCTGCTGTTACTACTATTACTGCTGCTGCTACTACTACTGCTGCTGCTGTTACTACTACTACTGCTGCTGTTACTACTACTACTGCTGCTGTTACTACTATTACTGCTGCTGTTACTACTACTGCTGCTGCTGTTACTACTACTGCTGCTGTTACTACTACTGCTGCTTTTACTACTACTGCTGCTGCTGTTACTACTACTGCTGCTGTTACTACTACTACTGCTGCTGTTACTACTACTGCTGCTGTTACTACTACTACTGCTGCTGTTACTACTACTACTGCTGCTGTTACTACTACTGCTGCTGCTGTTACTACTACTACTGCTGCTGCTGTTACCACTACTACTGCTGCTGTTACTACTACTACTGCTGCTGTTACTACTACTGCTGCTGCTGTTACTACTACTGCTGCTGCTGTTACTACTACTACTGCTGCTGCTGCTGTTACTACTACTACTGCTGCTGTTACTACTACTGCTGCTGTTACTACTACTGCTGCTGTTACTACTACTGCTGCTGCTGTTACTACTACTGCTGCTGTTACTACTACTGCTGCTGTTACTACTACTGCTGCTGTTACTACTACTGCTGCTGTTACTACTACTGCTGCTGCTGTTACTACTACTGCTGCTGCTGTTACTACTACTGCTGCTGCTGTTACTACTACTGCTGCTGTTACTACTACTGCTGCTGCTGTTACTACTACTGCTGCTGCTGTTACTACTACTGCTGCTGTTACTACTACTGCTGCTGTTACTATTACTACTGCTGCTGTTGTTACTACTACTGCCGCTGCTGTTACTACTACTGCTGCTGTTACTACTACTGCTGCTGTTACTACTACTACTGCTGTTGCTGTTACTACTACTGCTGCTGTTACTACTACTGCTGCTGTTACTACTACTACTGCTGCTGTTACTACTACTGCTGCTGTTACTACTACTACTGCTGCTGTTACTACTACTACTGCTGCTGTTACTACTACTGCTGCTGTTACTACTACTACTGCTGCTGTTACTACTACTGCTGCTGTTACTACTACTACTGCTGCTGTTACTACTACTGCTGCTGTTACTACTACTACTACCGTTACTACTACTACTGCTGCTGCTGTTACTACTACTGCTGCTGTTACTACTGCTACTGCTGCTGCTGTTACTACTACTGCTGCTTTTACTACTACTGCCGTTGCTGCTGTTACTACTACTACTGCTGTTACTACTACTACTACTGCTGCTGGTACTACTACTGCTGCTGTTACTACTGCTACTACTGTTACTACTACTACTACTGCTGCTGTTACTACTACTACTACTGTTACTACTACTACTACTGCTGCTGTTACTACTACTGCTGCTGTTACTACTGCTACTACTGTTACTACTACTACTACTGTTACTACTACTACTACTGCTGCTGTTACTACTACTGCTGCTGTTACTACTGCTACTACTGTTACTACTACTACTGCTGCTGCTGTTACTACTACTGCTGCTGTTACTACTACTGCCGCTGCTGCTGTTACTACTACTGCTGCTGTTACTACTACTACTACTGTTACTACTACTACTACTGCTGCTGTTACTACTACTGCTGCTGTTACTACTGCTACTACTGCTGCTGTTACTACTACTGCTGCTGTTACTACTACTGCTGCTGTTACTACTACTGCTGCTGTTACTACTACTGCTGCTGTTACTACTACTACTGTTGCTGCAGTTACTACTGCTACTACTGCTACTACTGTTACTACTGCTACTGATGTTACTACTACTGCTGCTGTTACTACTACTGCTGCTGTTACTACTACTACTGTTACTACTGCTACTGCTGTTACTACTACTGCTGCTGTTACTACTACTGCTGCTGTTACTACCACTGCTGATGTTACTGCTGTTACTGCTGCTGCTACTGTTACTACTGCTGCTGCTACTACTGCTGCTACTGCTGTTACTACTACTGCTGCTGTTACTACTACTGCTGCTGTTACTACTACTGCTGCTGTTACTGCTACTGCTGCTACTGTTACTACTGCTGCTGCTACTACTGCTACTGCTGCTGTTACTACTACTGCTGCTGTTACTACTACTGCTGCTGTTACTACTACTGCTGCTGTTACTACTACTGCTGCTGCTACTACTACTACTGTTACTACTACTGCTGCTGTTACTACTACTACTGTTACTACTACTGCTGCTGCTACTACTGCTACTGCTGCTGTTACTACTACTGCTGCTGTTACTACTACTGCTAGTGTTCCTACTACTACTGTTACTACTACTGCTAGTGTTACTACTACTGCTAGTGTTACTACTACTACTACTGCAGATGTTACTACTACTGCTACTACTACTACTGCTACTACTACTACTGCTGCTGTTACTACTACTACTGTTACTACTACTGCTGCTGCTACTACTGCTACTGCTGCTGTTACTACTACTGCTGCTGTTACTACTACTGCTAGTGTTCCTACTACTACTGTTACTACTACTGCTAGTGTTACTACTACTGCTAGTGTTACTACTACTACTACTGCAGCTGTTACTACTACTGCCTACGCTGCTGATGCTACTACAACTGCTGTTACTTCTGCTGCTGCTGCTGCTACTACTGATACTACTGCTGCTGCTACTACAACTGCTGCTACTACTGCTGCTGCTGCTGCTACTGCTGCTGCTACTAATACTACTGCTGTTGTTACTACTACTACTGCTGCTGTTACTACTACTGCTTGTTACTACTACTGCTGCTGTTACTACTACTACTGCTGCTGCTACTACAACTGCTGCTACTACTGCTGCTGCTGCTGCTACTGCTACTGCTGCTGTTACTACTACTGCTTCTGTTACTACTACTGCTGCTGTTACTACTACTACTGCTGCTGCTACTACAACTGCTGCTACTACTGCTGCTGCTACTGCTACTGCTGCTGTTACTACTACTGCTTCTGTTACTACTACTGCTGCTGTTACTACTACTACTGCTGCTGCTACTACAACTGCTGCTACTACTGCTGCTGCTGCTACTACTGCTGCTGCTACTACTGCTGCTGCTACTAATACTACTGCTGCTGTTACGACTACTACTGCTGCTGTTACTACTACTACTGCTGCTGCTACTACAACTGCTGCTACTACTGCTGCTGCTGCTACTAATACTACTGCTGCTGTTACTACTACTACTGCTGCTGTTACTACTACTGCTTCTGTTACTACTACTACTGCTGTTACTACTGCTACTACTGCTGCTGTTACTACTACTACTGCTGCTGCTGTTACTACTACTACTGCTGCTGTTACTACTACTACTACTGTTACTACTACTGCTGCTTTTACTACTACTGCTGCTGCTGTTACTACTACTGCTGCTGTTACTACTACTGCTGCTGTTACTACTACTGCTGCTGCTGTTACTACTACTGCTGCTTTTACTACTACTGCTGCTGCTGTTACTACTACTGCTGCTGTTACTACTACTGCTGCTGTTACTACTACTACTGCTGCTGCTACTACTACTGCTGCTGTTACTACTACTGCTGCTGTTACTACTACTACTGCTGCTGTTACTACTACTACTGCTGCTGTTACTACTACTACTGCTGCTGTTACTACTACTGCTGCTGTTACTACTACTGCTGCTGCTGTTACTACTACTGCTGCTGTTACTACTACTGCTGCTGCTGTTACTACTACTGCTGCTGTTACTACTACTGCTGCTGCTGTTACTACTACTACTGCTGCTGTTACTACTATTACTGCTACTGTTACTACTACTGCTGCTGCTGTTACTACTACTGCTGCTGCTGTTACTACTACTACTGCTGCTGTTACTACTACTACTGCTGCTGTTACTACTACTGCTGCTGCTGTTACTACTACTACTGCTGCTGTTACTACTACTGCTGCTGCTGTTACTACTACTGCTGCTGCTGTTACTACTACTGCTGCTGTTACTACTACTACTGCTGTTACTACTACTGCTGCTGCTGTTACTACTACTACTGCTGCTGCTGTTACTACTACTACTGCTGCTGTTACTACTACTGCTGCTGCTGTTACTACTACTGCTGCTGTTACTACTACTGCTGCTTTTACTACTACTGCTGCTGCTGTTACTACTACTGCTGCTGTTACTACTACTACTGCTGTTACTACTACTGCTGCTGCTGTTACTACTACTACTGCTGCTGCTGTTACTACTACTACTGCTGCTGTTACTACTACTACTGCTGCTGTTACTACTACTACTGCTGCTGTTACTACTACTGCTGCTGTTACTACTAGTAATATAGAAAAGACAACAGACCACACACACACATAATGTAGTGTATACACATGCATGCACACAGCCACGCAGATACTCACTCACACATGCACAAATGCACGGACACACACACGCACACGCACGCACACGCACGCACACACACACACACACACACACACACACTCCATATGCATAGTTAGGATAATGGTACGGTCCGATACAAATGAGTCTGATCAAATATTCATGTGATATGCTAAACGGCAACATGGAATACCATTGTGGAGGGAATAAGTGAATGCCGGTGGGAATAGTGTAGGAATATTGTAGGAATACTGTAGGAATACTGTAGGAATATTGTAGGAATAGTGTAGGAATACTGTAGGAATAGTGTAGGAATAGTGTAGGAATACTGTAGGAATAGTGTAGGAATACTGTAGGAATACTGTAGGAATACTGTAGGAATAATGTAGCTCTCTGGTGGAACATATGTATGACAGTCCGGAATAACAGATATTATAATATTAACTACCGTTCAAAAGTTTGGGGTCACTAATGTAATGATATTCGTCTGTTGTTTGAAGTAAGTCAGACCGAAATGCAGCGTGTAGGTTACTCATGACTTTTAATGAAGCTAATACGGTACATGAAATAACGGAAGAAGAAAACAACAAACGAATGAAACTCATACAGCCTATCTGGTGACTAACACTAAGACAGGTACAATCACCCACGAAATACAACGCGCACTCAGGCTGCCTAAATATGGTTCCCAATCCGAGACAACGAGAATCAGCTGACTCCAATTAGGAATCGCCTCAGGCAGCCAAGCCTAACTAGACACACCCCTAATAATACACACTCCCAATTAATACAAACCCCAATACGAAATACAACATATAAACCCATGTCACACCCTGGCCTACCCAAACATATAACAAAAACACAAGATACAATGACCAAGGCGTGACAGAACCCCCCTAAGGTGCGGACTCCGGGACGCACCTCAAGAGCATAGGGAGGGTCCGGGTGGGCGTCTGTCCATGGTGGCGGTTCTGGCTCGGGACGTGGACCCCACTCCATAAATGTCCTAGTTCCTCCCCTTCGCGTCCTAGGATAATCCACCTTCTCCGCCGACCATGGCCTAATAGTCCTCACCCTGATCCCCACATAACTGAGGGGCAGCTCGGGACCGAGGGGCAGCTCGGGACCGAGGGGCAGCTCGGGACAGAGGGGCAGCTCGGGACAGAGGGGCAGCTCGGGACAGAGGGGCAGCTCGGGACAGAGGGGCAGCTCGGGACAGAGGGGCAGCTCGGGACAGAGGGGCAGCTCGGGACAGAGGGGCAGCTCGGGACAGAGGGGCAGCTCGGGACAGAGGGGCAGCTCGGGACAGAGGGGCAACTCGGGACAGCAGGGCAGCTCAGGACAGAGGGGCAGCCCGGGACAGAGGAGCAGCCCGGGACCGAAGCAGCCCAGTACTGAGGGGAAGCCCGGTACTGAGAGGGAGCCCAGTACAGAGAGGAAGCCTAGTACTGAGAGGAAGCTCAGTACTGAGAGGAAGCTCAGGCAGGTAGTAGGCTCCGGTAAATCCTGGCTGGCTGGTGGACCTGGATGATTCAGGTTGTCTGGCCGATCTAGAAGATCTAGGTTGACGGGCAGATCTGGAAGAGACTGGTTGTCGGGCAGATCTGGAAGAGACTGGTTGTCGGGCAGATCTGGAAGAGACTGGTTGTCGGGCAGATCTGGAAGAGACTGGTTGTCTGGCGGCGCTGGGAGGACTGGCGGCACTGGCGGCGCTGGGCAGACTGGCGGTACTGGCGGCGCTGGGCAGACTGGCGGTACTGGCGGCGCTGGGCAGACTGGGAGCACTGGCGGCGCTGGGCAGACTGGGAGCACTGGCGGCGCTGGGCAGACTGGGAGCACTGGCGGCGCTGGGCAGACTGGGAGCACTGGCGGCGCTGGGCAGACTGGCGGCACTGGCGGCGCTGGGCAGACTGGCGGCACTGGCGGCGCTGGGCAGACTGGCACTTCTGGCGGCGCTGGGCAGACTGGCACTTCTGGCGGATCCTGGCAGACTGGGAGCACTGGCGGCGCTGGGCAGACTGGGAGCACTGGCGGCGCTGGGCAGACTGGGAGCACTGGCGGCGCTGGGCAGACTGGCGGCACTGGCGGCGCTGGGCAGACTGGCGGCACTGGCGGCGCTGGGCAGACTGGCACTTCTGGCGGCGCTGGGCAGACTGGCACTTCTGGCGGATCCTGGCAGACTGGTGACGCTGGGCCGACTGGCGGCGCTGGGCAGACAGGAGACTCCGGCAGCGCAGGAGAGGAGAAAAGCTCTGGCTGCGCTAAACAGGCGAGGCGCACTGGAGGCCTGGTGCGTGGTGCTGGAACTGGTGGTACTGGCGCGAGGACACGCACAGGAAGCCTGGTGCGGGGAGTTGCTACTGGAGGACTGGTGTGTAGAGGTGGCTCTGGATAGACCGGACCGTGCAGGCGCACTGGAGCTCTAGAGCACCGAGCCTGCCCAAGCTTACCTGGCTCGATGCCCACTCTAGCCCGGCCAATAGGAAGGGCTGGTATGTGTCGCAGCTGGCTCTGCACCCGCACTGGAAACACCATGTGCTCCATAGCATAACACGGTGCCTGCCCGGTCTCTCTAGCCCAACGGTGAGCACAGGGAGTATGCGCAGGTTTCCTACCTGGCATAACTATTCTCCCTTTTAGCCCCCCACCAATATTTTTTGGGGGGTGACTTTCCGGTTTCCAACCGCGTTTCTATTTCCTCCTTGGGACGGAGATATTCTCCCGGCTGCGCCCAGGGTCCTTTTCCGTCTAATATCATCTCCCAAGACCAGAAGTCCTCATATTGCTGCTCCTCACAATTAACAGGGAGAGTAGGCTCAGGTCTGACTCCTGACTCTGCCACTCTCTCTCTGCGCTTTCCCCGTTACCTACGGTTTTCGCTCTGTAAAGCCGTGCTCTCCTTTTCGATTCCATCCGTGTATAGCCCTCTTCGCATTGCTGTAGGGAATCCCAGGCGGGCTCCTGCACTCGCACTGGGTCGGACGCCCACCTGTCGATTTCTTCCCACGTTGTATAATCCCTGCTTCTGCCGTCCATATCGTCCTCCTTTAGCTCCTGCCAGTTCACACGCTGCTCGGTCTGTGAATCGTGGTGGGTGATTCTGTAATGATATTCGTCTGTTGTTTGAAGTAAGTCAGACCGAAATGCAGCGTGTAGGTTACTCATGACTTTTAATGAAGCTAATACGGTACATGAAATAACGGAAGAAGAAAACAACAAACGAATGAAACTCATACAGCCTATCTGGTGACTAACACTAAGACAGGTACAATCACCTACGAAATACAACGCGCACTCAGGCTGCCTAAATACGGTTCCCAATCCGAGACAACGAGAATCAGCTGACTCCAATTAGGAATCGCCTCAGGCAGCCAAGCCTAACTAGACACACCCCTAATAATACACACTCCCAATTAATACAAACCCCAATACGAAATACAACATATAAACCCATGTCACACCCTGGCCTACCCAAACATATAACAAAAACACAAGATACAATGACCAAGGCGTGACAACTAAGAAATGTCCTTGTTAATGTAATACATTTTTTTTTATTACAGTCTCAAAATGGCCAGAAACAAAGACGTTTCTTCTGAAACTTATCAGTCTATTCTTGTTCTGATGTATGAAGGCTAGTCCATGCGAGAAATTGCCAAGAAACTGAAGATCTCATACAACACTGTGTTCTACTCCCTTCACAGAACAGCGCAAACGGGCTCTAACCAGAATAGAAAGAGGAGTGGGAGGCCACGGTGCACAACTGAGCAAGAGGACAAGTACATTAGAGTGTCTAGTTTGAGAAACAGACGCCTCACACATCCTCAACTGGCAGCTTCATTAAATAATACCCGCAAAACACCATCAACAGTGAAGAGGCGGCTCCGGGATGCTGGCCTTCTAGGCAGAGTTCCTCTGTCCAGTGTCTGTGTTATTTTGCTCATCTAAATCATTTATTTTTATTGGGCAGTCTGAGATATGGCTATTTCATTGCAACTCTGCCGAGAAGGCCAGCATCCCGAAGTCATCTCTTCACTGTTGATGTTGAGACTGGGTTTCGACCCCGCCCTGTGCAACTGGGTACTGGACTTCCTGACGGGCCGCCCCCAGGTGGTGAGGGTAGGTAACAGCATCTCCACCCTGCTGATCCTCAACACTGGGGCCCCACAAGGGTGCGTTCTGAGCCCTCTCCTGTACTCCCTGTTCACCCACGACTGCGTGGCCATGCACGCCTCCAACTCAATCATCAAGTTTGCAGACAACACAACAGTGGTAGGCTTGATTACCAACAACAATGAGACGGCCTACAGGGAGGAGGTGAGGGCCCTCGGAGTGTGGTGTCAGGAAAATAACCTCACACTCAATGTCAACAAAACAAAGGAGATGATCGTGGACTTCAGGAAACAGCAGAGGGAGCACCCCCCTATCCACATAAACGGTACAGTAGTGGAGAAGGTAGTAAGTTTTATGTTCCTCGGCGTACACATCACGGACAAACTGAATTGGTCCACCCACACAGACAGCGTGGTGAAGAAGGCTCAGCAGCACCTCTTCAACCTCAGGAGGCTGAAGAAATTTGGCTTGTCACCAAATGCACTCACAAACTTTTACAGATGCACAATTGAGAGCATCCTGTCGGGCTGTATCACCGCCTGGTACGGCAACTGCTCCACCCACAAACGTAAGGCTCTCCAGAGGGTAGTGAGGTCTGCACAACGCATCGCCGGGGGCAAACTACCTGCCCTCCAGGACACCTACACCACCCGATGTCACAGGAAGGCCATAAAGCTCATCAAGGACAACAACGACCCGAGCCACTTCCTGTTCACCCCGCTATCATCCAGAAGGCGAGGTCAGCACAGGTGCATCAAAGCAGGGACCGAGAGACTGAAAAACAGTCTCAAGGCCATCAGACTGTTAAACAGCCACTACTAACATTGAGTGGCTGCTGCCAACATATTGACTCAACCCCAGCCACTTTAATAATGGAAAAATTGATGTAAAAAAATGTATCACTAGCCGCTTTAAACAATGCCACTATTATATGTTTACATACCCTACATACTCATCTCATATGTATATACTGTACTCGATACCATCTACTGCATCTTGCCTATGTCATTCTGTACCATCACTCATTCATATATGTACATATTCTTTCATTCCTTTACACTTGTGTGTATAAGGTAGTTGTTGTGAAATTGTTAGGTTAGATTACTTGTTAGATATTACTGTCACGAATCCCGCCAAAGATGGTGCCTCTTCCTGTTTGGGCGGCGCTCGGCGGTCGTCGTCGCCGGCCTACTAGCTGCCACCGATTCCCTTTTCTGTTTCACTTAGTTATGTCTGATTAATTGCACCTGCTTCGTGTCTAGGTTTTGGTTGTGGGTTATTTAAACCCAGCAGGCCCGCCGGCTTTTGTGCAGGCTTATATTTCTGTTTATGGTGTGTGAATATTTTGTGGATTCCTTTTTTCCAAACAGTTTCGTCCTGTTTGTTGGACTGGGTCTTTATGTGCCCTTGTGTGTGTGGCGTGACCGTCTCTCTGTTTTTTGGAAATAAAAGATCCACATCTTTGAACTACCCTGCTCTCTGCGCCTGACTCCTCCACCCACTACCTCTAGAAGCCGTTACAATTACTGCATGGTCGGAACTAGAAGCACAAGCATTTCGCTACACTTGCATTAACATCTGCTAACCATGTGTATGTGACAACTAAAATGTGATTTTATTTTATTTGCGGGAACTATTTAAAACTTCTTGGCACCCATCCCGTTAGCGGGATCATTTTCGTCAACATCCGCTGAATTGCAGAGCGCTAAATTCAAATTAAATTACTAAAAATATTTAATTTCCATGAAATCACAAGTGCAATATTGCGAAACACAGCTTAGCTTGTTGATAATCCACCTGGCATGTCAGATTTAAAAAAAGCTTTACAGCAAAAGCTATCCAGGTGTTTATGTTAGGGCATCTCTCTCAGCAGACAAAATATTACTAACAGCTAGCAGCCAAGTAGATTGGTCACGAAAGTCAGAAAAGCAAGAAAATGACCTACCTTTGATGATCTTCTGATGTTTGCACTCACGAGACTCCCAGTTACACAATAAATGTTCCTTTTGTTCGATAAAGATTATTTTTATATCCAAAATAACTTGGCGCGTTATGTTCAGAAATCCACAGGCTCGAGCGGTCATGACGGGGCAGACGAAAATACCAAATAGTATCCGTAAAGTTCGTAGAAACATGTCAAACGTTTTTTATAATCAATCCTCAGGTTGTTTTTACAATAAATAATCAATAATATTTCAACCGGACCGTAGCTTTTTCAATAGGAGAGAGAGAGAGAAAATGTCTGCTCCAAGCTGTTGCGCATGCAAAACTCTGCTGGCACCCAGCCATCCACTGATGCAAAGTGATCGTTCTCGCTCATTTTTCAGAATAAAAGCCTAAAACTATGTCTAAAGACTGTTCACACCATGTGGAAGCCATAGGGAAAGGAATCTGGTTGATATCCCTTTAAATGGAGCGAAGGCATGCAATGGAACAGAGAGCTTTCAGGAAAAACAGCACTTCCTGGTTGGATTTTCCTCAGATTTTCTCCTGCAATATCAGTTATTTATACTCACAAACAATATTTTGACTGTTTTGGAAACTTTAGAGTGTTTTCTATCCTAATCTGACAATTATATGCATATTCTAGATTCTGGGCTTGAGAAATAGGCAGTTTCATTTGGGTACATTTTTCATCCAAACATCAAAATACTGCCCCCTACACTCAAGAGGTTGAAGCTGCCAGTGAAGTTTACAGGCCATTTAGAGCCTGTAATCGAACCCACAAATGCTGATGCTCCAGATACTCAACTAGTTTAAAGAAGGCCAGATTTATTGCTTATTTAATTAGCTATGCTAATATAATTGCAAAAGGTTTTTCTAATGATCAATTAGCCTTCTAAAATGATACACTTGTATTAGCTAACACAATGTGCCATTGGAACACAGGAGTGATGGTTGCTATGATGGTTGCTATGTAGATATTCCATAAAGAATCAGCTGTTTCCAGCTACAATAGTCATTTACAACTTTAACAATGTCTACACTGTATTTCTGATCAATTTGATGTTATTTTAATGGACAAAAAAATGTGCTTTTCTTTCAAAAACAAGGACATTTCTAAGTGACCCCAAACATTTGAACGGTAGTGTACATACTAATATTCTTTGTTATACTGTATTTAGAAGAACAGGGTACAGGGTACTCAATAGACAATGAAAAGGACAGGACTCAAGAACAATTGAAAAAAGCCTTATTTAAATCCCTCATCCCTTGTTATCTCCTTGCACTTAGATGAGCAGAGTACAGGCCATAAACCAACAGTGACAATAACAACCACCGCTTCGGTGTGTGTGTGTATTTGTGTGTAACAGCCGCCCCTCTCAGAAACAAAAACAACCACTTAGGCATGAATAGCAGCGCTTGGGAGCCATCAATATTTCATTCAGGTGTGTCGAGGAATAGAGGAGAAAGGGAGCAGGAGAAAAAAAACATGAAAGTAGGAATGAGGAGGGCAGAGACCTAAATAATCTGAGCAGGTCCATGACTGACGGAGAGAGAGAGAGAGAGAGAGAGAGAGAGAGAGAGAGAGAGAGAGAGAGAGAGAGAGAGAGAGAGAGAGAGAGAGAGAGAGAGAGAGAGAGAGAGAGAGAGAGAGAGAGAGAGGGAGAGAGAGAGAGAGAGAGAGAGAGAGAGAGAGAGAGAGAGAGAGAGAGAGAGAGAGAGAGAGAGGGAGAGAGAGAGAGAGAGAGAGAGAGAGAGAGAGAGAGAGAGAGAGACTGCTAAGAAACAGAATGTGTGCGTATGTGTTGTATATGTGTGTGTGGCATATGTGTGTGCTTGTGTTCGACAGGGGAGCAAAGGCTCAGTGGGGGTGTAGCAAAGGGGAATTGAGCAGAGTGTTCTGTGTGCAGTCACAACCTCTGACACACCAGCCTAATCTGGAGTTTAAATCAATGATGTGTCCAAAACCATAATTGCTGCTGCTAAACTGCTTCAACTGCAATATGCTTTCAGCAGAAGCCTATTCGCAGCAGAATTACGCCCATGTGTGTGTGTGTGTGTGTGTGTGTGTTACAGCATGGGTTGGATTAAAAACATTCTCTCATTAGACCAGTGTCTGAGTGAACACACGTCCGCAGCAGAAAGTGCCACTCACATTGTTTTACGCCTCTCGTCTAGGACGACACACACACACACACACGCGCACACGCACGCACGCACGCACACACACACACACACACACACACACACACACACACACACACACACACACACACACACACACACACACACACACACACTACTGTTAATCAGAAAATATGGAGAACCTTACAGTATATCATGCAGTCTAATTCAGACATATATTATTAGTATTAGTACATACTGAAAGTATTTTACAGTAAAAAGAATGGTCGTGTCCCAAATCTGTTTTGCCTACTACTTACTGAAACTGCATACTGTGTACTCTCTACTGTCTTCAGATGAATGCAGTAACTGTTCTGGGCAAGAGCGTCTGCTCAGTGAATAAAATGTCAAATGTAAATTGTCAGCTGTTGCCAGATACATGTGCGTCTCGAAAGGCGATTCTCTTCCTCAATAGTGTGCAGTGAATTCTACTAGATGAAAAGCCAAAATGAGTACGACATCCTGGCATTTTAAGGCATACTCAAATTGTAAAATTTCACATACTATAAAACGTTCTATTTTCGTGTACCCAAAATGCTTACTATTTAGATCACAAGTACAGGTATTTGGACATGGCCTCTGTGTAGTTAGTTAGTTAGTGTCCTGCGATTCAACCTCAGACTTAAACTAGGTCTTCAGCGTACGGCTGAATGTAGCTTCCTGTTTTACCACGTACGGTGAGAACAGATGACTGGGAACATTTACTACCTGAGAAATAAAAAACAAATCATACACAGTCTTCAACAACAGAACCTTCTCCACACACCCTACCACACTACAATTAGTCTGATTACCGACACAATGAGGCGGGGTAGACACTTAACAAATTGGTCCCCTACTACCCCAGTTACTCTCTGTGTGTGTGTGTGTGTGTGTGTGTGTGTGTGTGTGTGTGTGTGTGTGTGTGTGTGTGTGTGTGTGTGTGTGTGTGTGTGTGTGTGTGTGTGTGTGTGTGTGTGTGTGTGTGTGTGTGTGTGTGTGTGTGTGTGTGTGTGTCACTTGCATAGAGCGAGTTATTCTGAAAGATGATTGGCCGTGTAACGTCGCCCTGGGCCAATTACCTCCTGACTCTGCCGAGAGAGCTAATTACATACTGTTTAGCCTTAGCATTTAGCTCTAGGTGTGTGTGTGTTGTGTGTGTGTGTGTGTGTGTGTGTGTGTGTGTGTGTGTGTGTGTGTGTGTGTGTGTGTGTGTGTGTGTGTGTGTGTGTGTGTGTGTGTGTGTGTGTGTGTGTGTGTGTGTGTGTGTGTGACCTCCTGCTCAGCACTTTTCTATTATTCTCCGTGTGTTGTGAATTGATCCTAGTGAATTAAACAATAGCAGCAAGAATAAAATATAACGTTCCATAACCACCCTCTCACTCCATCTTCTGTGATTTTGAAGAGCAACCATCCCCTCAGTTCCATAAACTCTTTCACTCTTACTTCATTATCCCTCTCTCCCCCTTCCTTCATCATTATGCCTCTCTCCCCCTTCCTTCATCATTATCCCTCTCTCGCCATTATTCCCTCATTATCCCTATCTCCCCATTCCTCCTTCATTATCCCTTCTCCCCTTCCTTCTACATTATCCTTATCTGCCCCTTCCTCTTTCATTATCCCTCTCTCCATTTCCTCCTTCATTATCCTTTCTCCCCCAATCCCTCTTCATTATCCCTATCTCCCCTTCCTTGTTCATTATCCTTCTCTTCCCCTTCCTCCTTCATTATCCTTCTCTCCCCATTCCTCCTTTATTATACCTTTCTCCCACTTCCTCCTTCATTATCCCTCGCTTAACGTTCTTCCTTCATTATCCCTCTCTCCCCGTTCTTCCTTCATTATCCCTTATCCCCCTTCCTCCTTCATTATCCCTCTCTCCCCGTGCTCCTTCATTATCACTCTATCCCTCTTCCTCCATTGTTATCCCCTTCAATGAATTTATTCAAGTGTTCCTCTCTATCTTGCTTCTCTCTGTTAGCTCTCTGTAGTGTTAGCTCTCTGTAGTGTTAGCTCTCTTTAGTGTTATCTCTCTGTAGTGTTAGCTCTCTGTAGTGTTAGCTCTCTGTGGCGTTAGCTCTCTGTAGTGTTAGCTCTCTGTAGTGTTAGCTCTCTGTAGTGTTATCTCTCTGTAGTGTTAGCTCTCTGTAGTGTTAGCTCTCTGTGGCGTTAGCTCTCTGTCGTGTTAGGTCTCTGTAGTGTTAGCTCTCTGTGGCGTTAGCTCTCTGTAGTGTTATCTCTCTGTGGCGTTAGCTCTCTGTAGCGTTATCTCTCTGTGGCGTTATCTCTCTGTAGTGGTATCTCTCTATTGGAGTTAGCTCTCTGTAGTGTTATCTCTCTGTAGTGTTAGCTCTCTGTAGTGTTAGCTCTCTGTGGCGTTAGCTCTCTGTAGTGTTAGCTCTCTGTAGTGTTAGCTCTCTGTAGTGTTATCTCTCTGTAGTGTTAGCTCTCTGTAGTGTTAGCTCTCTGTGGCGTTAGCTCTCTGTCGTGTTAGGTCTCTGTAGTGTTAGCTCTCTGTGGCGTTAGCTCTCTGTAGTGTTATCTCTCTGTGGCGTTAGCTCTCTGTAGCGTTATCTCTCTGTGGCGTTATCTCTCTGTAGTGGTATCTCTCTATTGGAGTTAGCTCTCTGTAGTGTTATCTCTCTGTAGTGTTAGCTCTCTGTAGTGTTAGCTCTCTGTGGCGTTAGCTCTCTGTAGTGTTAGCTCTCTGTAGTGTTAGCTCTCTGTGGCGTTAGCTCTCTATAGTGTTAGCTCTCTGTAGTGTTATCTCTCTGTAGTGTTAGCTCTCTATAGTGTTAGCTCTCTGTAGTGTTAGCTCTCTATAGTGTTAGCTCTCTATAGTGTTAGCTTTCGATAGTGTTAGCTCTCTGTAGTGTTAGCTCTCTGTGGCGTTAGCTCTCTGTAGTGTAACCTATCCGTGGCATTAGATCTCTGTAGTGTTAGCTCTCTGTAGTTTTATCTCTCTGTAGTGTTAGCTCTCTATAGTGTTAGCTCTCTATAGTGTTAGCTTTCGATAGTGTTAGCTCTCTGTAGTGTTAGCTCTCTGCAGTGTTAGCTCTCTGCAGTCTTAGCTCTCTATGGCGTTAGCTCTCTGTGGTGTTAGCTCTCTGTAGTCTTAGCTCTCTGTAGTGTAGCTCTCTGTAGTGTTAGCTCTCTGTGGCGTTAGCTCTCTGTATTGTTTGCTCTCTATGGTGTTCGCTCTCTGTAGTGTTATCTCTCTATTGTGTTAGCTCTCTGTAGTCTTAGCTCTCTATAGTGTTAGTTCTCTGTATTGTTAGCTCTCTGTAGTGTTATCTCTCTATGGTGATAGCTCTCTGTAGTGTTAGCTCTCTATAGTGTTAGCTCTCTATAGTGTTAGCTCTATATAGTGTTAGCTCTCTGTAGTGTTAGCTCTCTGCAGTGTTAGCTCTCTGCAGTGTTAGCTCTCTGTAGTGTTATCTCTCTATAGCGTTAGCTCTCTGTCGTGTTAGGTCTCTGTAGTGTTAGCTCTCTGTGGCGTTAGCTCTCTGTAGTGTTATCCCTCTGTGGCGTTAGCTCTCTGTAGCGTTATCTCTCTGTGGCGTTATCTCTCTATTGGAGTTAGCTCTCTGTAGTGTTATCTCTCTGTAGTGTTAGTTCTCTGTAGTGTTAGCTCTCTGTGGCGTTAGCTCTCTGTAGTGTTAGCTCTCTGTAGTGTTAGCTCTCTGTGGCGTTAGCTCTCTATAGTGTTAGCTCTCTGTAGTGTTATCTCTCTGTAGTGTTAGCTCTCTATAGTGTTAGCTCTCTGTAGTGTTAGCTCTCTATAGTGTTAGCTCTCTATAGTGTTAGCTTTCGATAGTGTTAGCTCTCTGTAGTGTTAGCTCTCTGTGGCGTTAGCTCTCTGTAGTGTAACCTATCCGTGGCATTAGATCTCTGTAGTGTTAGCTCTCTGTAGTTTTATATCTCTGTAGTGTTAGCTCTCTATAGTGTTAGCTCTCTATAGTGTTAGCTTTCGATAGTGTTAGCTCTCTGTAGTGTTAGCTCTCTGCAGTGTTAGCTCTCTGCAGTCTTAGCTCTCTATGGCGTTAGCTCTCTGTGGTGTTAGCTCTCTGTAGTCTTAGCTCTCTGTAGTGTAGCTCTCTGTAGTGTTAGCTCTCTGTGGCGTTAGCTCTCTGTATTGTTTGCTCTCTATGGTGTTCGCTCTCTGTAGTGTTATCTCTCTATTGTGTTAGCTCTCTGTAGTCTTAGCTCTCTATAGTGTTAGTTCTCTGTATTGTTAGCTCTCTGTAGTGTTATCTCTCTATGGTGATAGCTCTCTTTAGTGTTAGCTCTCTATAGTGTTAGCTCTCTATAGTGTTAGCTCTATATAGTGTTAGCTCTCTGCAGTGTTAGCTCTCTGCAGTGTTAGCTCTCTGTAGTGTTATCTCTCTATAGCGTTAGCTCTCTGTCGTGTTAGGTCTCTGTAGTGTTAGCTCTCTGTGGCGTTAGCTCTCTGTAGTGTTATCCCTCTGTGGCGTTAGCTCTCTGTAGCGTTATCTCTCTGTGGCGTTAGCTCTCTATAGTGTTAGCTCTCTGTAGTGTTATCTCTCTGTAGTGTTAGCTCTCTATAGTGTTAGCTCTCTGTAGTGTTAGCTCTCTATAGTGTTAGCTCTCTATAGTGTTAGCTTTCGATAGTGTTAGCTCTCTGTAGTGTTAGCTCTCTGTGGCGTTAGCTCTCTGTAGTGTAACCTATCCGTGGCATTAGATCTCTGTAGTGTTAGCTCTCTGTAGTTTTATCTCTCTGTAGTGTTAGCTCTCTATAGTGTTAGCTCTCTATAGTGTTAGCTTTCGATAGTGTTAGCTCTCTGTAGTGTTAGCTCTCTGCAGTGTTAGCTCTCTGCAGTCTTAGCTCTCTATGGCGTTAGCTCTCTGTCGTGTTAGGTCTCTGTAGTGTTAGCTCTCTGTGGCGTTAGCTCTCTGTAGTGTTATCTCTCTGTGGCGTTAGCTCTCTGTAGCGTTATCTCTCTGTGGCGTTATCTCTCTGTAGTGGTATCTCTCTATTGGAGTTAGCTCTCTGTAGTGTTATCTCTGTGGCGTTAGCTCTCTGTAGTGTTATCTCTCTGTGGCGTTAGCTCTCTGTAGTGTTATCTCTCTGTAGTGTTAGCTCTCTGTGGTGTTAGCTCTCTGTAGTGTTAGCTCTCTGTAGTGTTAGCTCTCTGTAGTGTTAGCTCTCTATAGTGTTAGCTCTCTGTAGTGTTAGCTCTCTATAGTGTTAGCTCTCTATAGTGTTAGCTTTCGATAGTGTTAGCTCTCTGTAGTGTTAGCTCTCTGTGGCGTTAGCTCTCTGTAGTGTAACCTATCCGTGGCATTAGATCTCTGTAGTGTTAGCTCTCTGTAGTTTTATCTCTCTGTAGTGTTAGCTCTCTATAGTGTTAGCTCTCTATAGTGTTAGCTTTCGATAGTGTTAGCTCTCTGTAGTGTTAGCTCTCTGCAGTGTTAGCTCTCTGCAGTCTTAGCTCTCTATGGCGTTAGCTCTCTGTGGTGTTAGCTCTCTGTAGTCTTAGCTCTCTGTAGTGTAGCTCTCTGTAGTGTTAGCTCTCTGTGGCGTTAGCTCTCTGTATTGTTTGCTCTCTATGGTGTTCGCTCTCTGTAGTGTTATCTCTCTATTGTGTTAGCTCTCTGTAGTCTTAGCTCTCTATAGTGTTAGTTCTCTGTATTGTTAGCTCTCTGTAGTGTTATCTCTCTATGGTGATAGCTCTCTGTAGTGTTAGCTCTCTATAGTGTTAGCTCTCTATAGTGTTAGCTCTATATAGTGTTAGCTCTCTGTAGTGTTAGCTCTCTGCAGTGTTAGCTCTCTGCAGTGTTAGCTCTCTGTAGTGTTATCTCTCTATAGCGTTAGCTCTCTGTCGTGTTAGGTCTCTGTAGTGTTAGCTCTCTGTGGCGTTAGCTCTCTGTAGTGTTATCTCTCTGTGGTGTTAGCTCTCTGTAGCGTTATCTCTCTGTGGCGTTATCTCTCTATTGGAGTTAGCTCTCTGTAGTGTTATCTCTCTGTAGTGTTAGTTCTCTGTAGTGTTAGCTCTCTGTGGCGTTAGCTCTCTGTAGTGTTAGCTCTCTGTAGTGTTAGCTCTCTGTGGCGTTAGCTCTCTATAGTGTTAGCTCTCTGTAGTGTTATCTCTCTGTAGTGTTAGCTCTCTATAGTGTTAGCTCTCTGTAGTGTTAGCTCTCTATAGTGTTAGCTCTCTATAGTGTTAGCTTTCGATAGTGTTAGCTCTCTGTAGTGTAACCTATCCGTGGCATTAGATCTCTGTAGTGTTAGCTCTCTGTAGTTTTATCTCTCTGTAGTGTTAGCTCTCTATAGTGTTAGCTCTCTATAGTGTTAGCTTTCGATAGTGTTAGCTCTCTGTAGTGTTAGCTCTCTGCAGTGTTAGCTCTCTGCAGTCTTAGCTCTCTATGGCGTTAGCTCTCTGTGGTGTTAGCTCTCTGTAGTCTTAGCTCTCTGTAGTGTAGCTCTCTGTAGTGTTAGCTCTCTGTGGCGTTAGCTCTCTGTATTGTTTGCTCTCTATGGTGTTCGCTCTCTGTAGTGTTATCTCTCTATTGTGTTAGCTCTCTGTAGTCTTAGCTCTCTATAGTGTTAGTTCTCTGTATTGTTAGCTCTCTGTAGTGTTATCTCTCTATGGTGATAGCTCTCTTTAGTGTTAGCTCTCTATAGTGTTAGCTCTCTATAGTGTTAGCTCTATATAGTGTTAGCTCTCTGTAGTGTTAGCTCTCTGCAGTGTTAGCTCTCTGCAGTGTTAGCTCTCTGTAGTGTTATCTCTCTATAGCGTTAGCTCTCTGTCGTGTTAGGTCTCTGTAGTGTTAGCTCTCTGTGGCGTTAGCTCTCTGTAGTGTTATCCCTCTGTGGCGTTAGCTCTCTGTAGCGTTATCTCTCTGTGGCGTTAGCTCTCTATAGTGTTAGCTCTCTGTAGTGTTATCTCTCTGTAGTGTTAGCTCTCTATAGTGTTAGCTCTCTGTAGTGTTAGCTCTCTATAGTGTTAGCTCTCTATAGTGTTAGCTTTCGATAGTGTTAGCTCTCTGTAGTGTTAGCTCTCTGTGGCGTTAGCTCTCTGTTTTGTAAGCTATCCGTGGCATTAGATCTCTGTAGTGTTAGCTCTCTGTAGTTTTATCTCTCTGTAGTGTTAGCTCTCTATAGTGTTAGCTCTCTATAGTGTTAGCTTTCGATAGTGTTAGCTCTCTGTAGTGTTAGCTCTCTGCAGTGTTAGCTCTCTGCAGTCTTAGCTCTCTATGGCGTTAGCTCTCTGTGGTGTTAGCTCTCTGTAGTCTTAGCTCTCTGTAGTGTAGCTCTCTGTAGTGTTAGCTCTCTGTGGCGTTAGCTCTCTGTATTGTTTGCTCTCTATGGTGTTCGCTCTCTGTAGTGTTATCTCTCTATTGTGTTAGCTCTCTGTAGTCTTAGCTCTCTATAGTGTTAGTTCTCTGTATTGTTAGCTCTCTGTAGTGTTATCTCTCTATGGTGATAGCTCTCTTTAGTGTTAGCTCTCTATAGTGTTAGCTCTCTATAGTGTTAGCTCTATATAGTGTTAGCTCTCTGTAGTGTTAGCTCTCTGCAGTGTTAGCTCTCTGCAGTGTTAGCTCTCTGTAGTGTTATCTCTCTATAGCGTTAGCTCTCTGTCGTGTTAGGTCTCTGTAGTGTTAGCTCTCTGTGGCGTTAGCTCTCTGTAGTGTTATCCCTCTGTGGCGTTAGCTCTCTGTAGCGTTATCTCTCTGTGGCGTTATCTCTCTATTGGAGTTAGCTCTCTGTAGTGTTATCTCTCTGTAGTGTTAGTTCTCTGTAGTGTTAGCTCTCTGTGGCGTTAGCTCTCTGTAGTGTTAGCTCTCTGTAGTGTTAGCTCTCTGTGGCGTTAGCTCTCTATAGTGTTAGCTCTCTGTAGTGTTATCTCTCTGTAGTGTTAGCTCTCTATAGTGTTAGCTCTCTATAGTGTTAGCTTTCGATAGTGTTAGCTCTCTGTAGTGTTAGCTCTCTGTGGCGTTAGCTCTCTGTAGTGTAACCTATCCGTGGCATTAGATCTCTGTAGTGTTATCTCTCTGTAGTTTTATCTCTCTGTAGTGTTAGCTCTCTATAGTGTTAGCTCTCCATAGTGTTAGCTTTCGATAGTGTTAGCTCTCTGTAGTGTTAGCTCTCTGTATTGTTAGCTCTCTGTAGTGTTATCTCTCTATGGTGATAGCTCTCTGTAGTGTTAGCTCTCTATAGTGTTAGCTCTCTATAGTGTTAGCTCTATATAGTGTTAGCTCTCTGTAGTGTTAGCTCTCTGCAGTGTTAGCTCTCTGCAGTGTTAGCTCTCTGTAGTGTTATCTCTCTATAGCGTTAGCTCTCTGCAGTGTTAACTTTCTATAGTGTTAGCTCTCTATAGTGTTAGCTCTCTGTGGCGTTAGCTCTCTGTAGTGTTAGCTCTCTATAGTGTTAGCTCTCTATGGCGTTAGCTATCTGTAGTGTTTGCTCTCTGTGGCGTTAGCTTTCTGTAGTGTAAGCTCTCTATGGCTTTAGCTCTCTATGGCTTTAGCTCTCTGTGGCATTAGCTTTCTCTAGTGTTAGCTCTGTATGGCTTTAGCTCTCTATGGCGTTAGCTCTCTGTGGTATTAGCTCTCTGTGGCATTAGCTTTCTGTAGTGTTAGCTCTGTATGGCTTTAGCTCTCTATGGCTTTAGCTTTCTGTAGCGTTAGCTCTCTATGGCTTTAACTCTCTGTGGTATTAGCTCTCTATGGCTTTAGCTCTCTACGGCTTTAGCTCTCTGTAGTGTTAGCTCTCTACGGCTTTAGCTCTCTGTAGTGTTAGCTCTTTACTGCTTTAGCTCTCTGTAGTGTTAGCTCCATATGGCGTTAGTTCTCTGTAGTGTTAGCTCTATATGGCTTTACCTCTCTGTAGTGTTAGCTCTCTACTGCTTTAGCTCTCTGTAGTGTTAGCTCCATATGGCTTTAGCTCTCTGTAGTGTTAGCTCTTTACTGCTTTAGCTCTCTGTAGTGTTAGCTCCATATGGCGTTAGTTCTCTGTAGTGTTAGCTCTATATGGCTTTACCTCTCTGTAGTGTTAGCTCTCTACTGCTTTAGTTCTCTGTAGTGTTAGCTCCATATGGCTTTAGCTCTCTGTAGTGTTAGCTCTCTATAGCTTTAGCTCTCTGTAGTGTTAGCTCCATATGGCGTTAATTCTCTGTAGTGTTAGCTCTCTACTGCTTTAGCTCTCTGTAGTGTTAGCTGCATATGGCGTTAGTTCTCTGTAGTGTTAGCTCTATATGGCTTTACCTCTCTGTAATGTTAGCTCTCTACTGCTTTAGCTCTCTGTAGTGTTAGCTCTCTACTGCTTTAGCTCTCTGTAGTGTTAGCTCCATATGGCGTTAGTTTTCTGTAGTGTTAGCTCTATATGGCTTTAGCTCTCTGTAGTGTTAGCTCTCTACTGCTTTACCTCTCTGTAGTGTTAGCTCCATATGGCGTTAGTTCTCTGTAGTGTTAGCTCCATATGGCGTTAGTTCTCTGTAGTGTTAGCTCCATATGGCTTTAGCTCTCTGTAGTGTTAGCTCCATATGGCGTTAGTTCTCTGTAGTGTTAGCTCTATATGGCTTTACCTCTCTGTAGTGTTAGCTCTCTACTTCGTCCTAGAGGCCTAGCTAAGTGAGAAGCTGCATTGCACACCCCCCCCCTCACCCCCCTCCTTGCCGAAGTGTGCACACCCTCACCTGCCATAAAGGATTTAAAGGAATTGGGTTTGTGGACGGAGTGTTTACATACTCCACCAATCCAATTCCACCAATCTGAATGGGGCTTCTGGGACAGTGTGAGTTCCTGCTTCCCATGGGTCTCTTTATCTACATCAGTGTGTTAATTAATAAGTTCAAAACCCTACTGAGACATGACAGTCACAGCAGACAGCAGAGTGGAGCAGACAGTAGAGTGTGTGTGTGTGTGTGTGTGTGTGTGTGTGTGTGTGTGTGTGTGTGTGTGTGTGTGTGTGTGTGTGTGTGTGTGTGTGTGTGTGTGTGTGTGTGTGTGTGTGTGTGTGTGTGTGTGTGTGTGTGTGTGTGTGTGTGTGTGTGTAACCTGCCAGTCTGTGTTAGGCTGGATTGATCCTCCATTAGCCAGAGACAGCAGTTTCCTTAATGCAGACAACACACACACAGCCTGTCAACCAACCACACACACACACACACACACACACACACACACACACACACACACACACACACACACACACACACACACACACACACACACACACACACACACACACACACACACACACACACACACACACACACACACACACACACACACACACACACACACACACACACACACACACACACACACACACACACACACACACACACACACACACACACACACACACACACACCTAGAGCTAAATGCACACACACACACAAACAAACACATACAGGAAAACACACTTCCCATCCACAAAGTATTAGTTCACTGTTTTATGTGTATGTATATAAAATAAAAACAACTTTCAACTTCAACATATTCACCCCTCCAACAAACATAAATCAATAAAGTGTTCAAAGAAGACTATAACACCATGAGGTTTGTTATAATTGACAAATTAATCACAATCAGGAAGATGAAACAAAACACTTAAAAGCAGTCAGCTGAATTAGAATTTAATGCAATGACACAATGACACCCACTGACCTGACCCTGTGAGAGAGGAATGGAAAGAGATATGGAGGA
Organism: Oncorhynchus keta; assembly: GCF_023373465.1. Lineage (NCBI taxonomy): Eukaryota > Metazoa > Chordata > Actinopteri > Salmoniformes > Salmonidae > Oncorhynchus > Oncorhynchus keta. The sequence continues at coordinate 13,744,598 of NC_068449.1, read as the reverse complement.
GGAAGAAAGAGGGGATGAAAAGAGTCAGAGGGGTATAGAGAGGGGGATGTAGAGAGGGAGTGAGGGAGTAGGGGGAGAGAGGGGTAGAGAGGGGGATGTAGAGAGGGAGTGAGGGAGTAGGGGGAGAGAGGGGTATAGAGAGGGGGATGTAGAGAGGGAGTGAGGGTGTAGGGGGAGAGAGGGGTATAGAGAGGGGGATGTAGAGAGGGAGTGAGGGAGTAGGGAGAGAGAGATGTAGAGATAGGGGGATGGAGAGAGGGAGTGAGGGAGTAGGGGGAGAGAGGGGTATAGAGAGGGGATGTAGAGAGGGAGTGAGGGAGTAGGGGGAGAGAGATGTAGAGAGAGGGGGATGTAGAGAGGGAGTGAGGGAGTAGGGAGAGAGATGGGTATAGAGAGGGGGATGTAGAGAGGGAGTGAGGGAGTAGGGGGAGAGAGGGGTATAGAGAGGGGGATGGAGAGAGGGAGTGAGGGAGTAGGGGGAGAGAGATGTAGAGAGAGGGGGATGTAGAGAGGGAGTGAGGGAGTAGGGAGAGAGATGGGTATAGAGAGGGGGATGTAGAGAGGGAGTGAGGGAGTAGGGGGAGAGAGATGTAGAGAGAGGGGGATCGAGAGAGGGAGTGAGGGAGTAGGGAGAGAGATGGGTATAGAGAGGGGGATGTAGAGAGGGAGTGAGGGAGTAGGGGGAGAGAGATGTAGAGAGAGGGGGATGTAGAGAGGGAGTGAGGGAGTAGGGGGAGAGAGATGTAGAGATAGGGGGATGGAGAGAGGGAGTGAGGGAGTAGGGGGAGAGATGGAAAGAGATGTGGATGGAGAGAGGGAGTGAGGGAGTAGGGGGAGAGAGATGTAGAGATAGGGGGATGGAGAGAGGGAGTGAGGGAGTAGGGGGAGAGAGGGGTATAGAGAGGGGGATGTAGAGAGGGAGTGAGGGAGTAGGGAGAGAG